>NC_043707.1:63914276-63923764 GCF_006229205.1 Suricata suricatta
TACAGCATGGTGGCTGCAATTAACAACATGTTTTGTATGCTTGAAAGTTGCTCTGAGGGGCGCCTGGGTGGCTCAGTTGTTGAGCTTCGGCTCAGGTTATGATCTCACGGTTTGTGGGTTCGAGCCCTGCATCGGGCTCTGTGCTGACAGCTCAGAGCCTGGAGCCTGCTTCAGATTCTGTGTCTCCCTCTCTCTCTCTCTCTGACCCTCTCTGCTCGCACTATCTCTCTCTGTCTTTCAAAAATAAATAAGTTAAAAAAATAAATTAAAAATAAAAGTTGCTCTGAGAGTAAGATTTAGATGTTTAGATGTTCTCACCACCACCGCCACCACCAAAAATGATAACTGTTTGAGGTGAAGGATCTTAACTAACCTTATTTTGGTAAATATTTCACAATAGATAAATATATTAAAAAAATACAAGTTGGAGAGAGAAAAATAAAGAAGAAAATGCTTTCTGTAAAATCCATTCTGTTAGGAGCTTGCTATTTTCATACCTTTATTTATTGAATGGCTCCTGCGTGTTAAATATGGGGCTGCAATGCTGAAGGGAATGGCTCCTGCCCTCCTGGAGCTTATAATCTAATGAAAACTAAGAGAAAAAATTCACTTAGTTTAGTTTTCTGTTTACCGTATTAATGCTTTTAATAGTACTGAGTGAAATGCCTCTTTTCCAGATGTCTCCTTTGCCAAAACACCTTTATTTCAAGAAGCAGGTGCTGAGCAACTTTCAGCATTATCTGGAAACACTCTCCTTTATCAGAATAGTGCTACGTGCTGAAATTTAGACCATTAGGTCATTAGAAAAAATGGTTCCCACTGCCTCGAAGAGTGAAAAGGGGTTGCATTTCAATAGGAAACTCTGGCCGCGTTGTGGAGTAAACAAGTTTACAGAGGAATTAAACTGCATTAGTATTTCGATACCATCTTAAATTATCTATGATTTTTGATAACCAACCAGGGAGACTGGAATGTGACACTGGAATGTGAGTCATTTTGTCCTTCAAAATGGTTGCTGAGCTGAGTTTCTTGATGTTAATCCTACTCACGACAAGCAGAAGCTTTTAGACCATATCCTTATCAAAATCAAGAGCACAGATTATTTTAAAGAAGCTAAAATTTTTTTTTAAAGCTAAAATTAAAGTTAAGCATCTGTATTTGATAGAGGTGAAAGGCAGTAAATTCCCGAACTTTTTTTTTTTTTTTTTTTTAGCGATAGAAAGTGGGGAAAGGAGAGAGAAAGAATCCTAAGCAGGTTCTGCACTGTCAGTCCAGAGGCCTGATGTGGGGCTCAATCCCATGAACCATGGGATTATGACCTAAGCCAAATCAAGAGCCAGGGCTGAACCTGAAACTTTTTGCCTCTTTTTCCCTTGAGGATTAATGAAAGGAGTAGAATGAGCAGATGTACACAATCATTGTATAAAAGTCCTGGGAAGGTTATGTACACCTGACTGGCCTCTCCCCTCTTTCCAAACTCTCCTTCTCCAGACAGCCAAGTTTGAGCCCCACGTTGGGTGTAGAGATTACTTTAAAAATAAATAAACAAATGAAGCCACATTATCAGTAAACTAAACAAAATAAAGTGTAAAAAACCCCCACAAGGGGCGCCTGGGTGGCTGAATCATTGAGCATCCGACTTTAGCTCAGGTCATGATCTCACAGCTCATGGGTTCGAGCCCCGCATCAGGCTCTGTGCTGACAGCTCGGAGCCTGGAGCCTGCTTCGGATTCTGTGTCTCCCTCTCTCTCTCTCTGCCCCTCCCCCTCTCATGCTCTCAAAAATAAATAAAAGTTAAACATTAAAAAAAAAAACAACCCCACAAATCTCTTCTATGTTGTTTTCTACGTTCATTTGAGTAATTTTCTTTGTACTTTGTTGTTTCTCTTCCTGCATCTCTTGTTTTCCTCTGAATCTGAGCTGTCCCGGAGCTCAGCTTCACCTTTCGGTTTTCTTCACCCACTGTCCCTAAGGAAACTGTGAATTACAGTGATGTAGTGTACTGTGATAAGAAAAACATGGATTTAAGAAACAGAAAAAACCTAAACTCTAGTTCTAGCATCACTGCTGCGCAACCTTGAACAAGTTAATAACCTCTCTGAGTCTATTTCTTCCATCTGAAAAAACCAAGGTCATATCTCCCTGCAGTTGTTTTTGTGAGGATTAAATGGGATAAGATTTGTAAGAACGTGCTTATCATAGTCTTTCATTGAGTAAACGTATTGACCGTCTACTATTTGCTGGACTCAGTATATTACACTGAGGAAGGAAACAATCAACAATGTATAGTTTTCTGCCCTAAATCTAGTCACA
The DNA here is from genome assembly GCF_006229205.1 of Suricata suricatta. Lineage (NCBI taxonomy): Eukaryota > Metazoa > Chordata > Mammalia > Carnivora > Herpestidae > Suricata > Suricata suricatta. The sequence goes on from NC_043707.1 coordinate 63,916,590, forward strand.
ATCTGGCATGTAAACAAGTAAGTTAAATACACTGTGTCAGAGCAACAATAAGAACATTTATGAAATAGAAAGGAGACACAAGAAAAGGGGCTGAATAAATCTATTGGAGGCTTGTGAGGCCAGGAAGACTTTTGGGGAAAGGTAATATTTGAATTGAATTTGGAGGATAAATGTCAACAAAAAGAAGCAGCGAAAACAGCTTATATAGAGGCACCTTCGTGTGAAAGGGCTTGGACTGTTCAGGCTGGAGAGGTATGGAGAGGACAGATACAAGTATGGTAACAATGACAGTCACATCCAATTTTTTAGTTTATTTATTATTGAGAGGCAGACAGAGACAGAGCATGAGCATGGGAGAGGCAGAGAGAGAGGGAGACACAGAATCGGAAGCAGGCTCCAGGCTCTGAGCTGTCAGCACAGAGCCCGATGCAGGGCTCAAACTCACAAACCTTGAGATCATGACCTGAGCCGAAGTCAGAGGCTTAACCGACTGAGCCACCCAGGTGCCCCTGTAACATCCAATTATTGAGCGATTACCATGTGCCAGGCACTGCCACATAGTTAAGCACTTGTCATACACGATTTCTTGAAATCCTCCTTACAGCAACCCTGTGAGTAGAGAGGTTGGGTTTGGCCCTGTGACCAAATGAAAAGCCACTAGACTTAAAAAAAATTTTTTTTTCATATTTATTTATGTAAGTGATCTCTATACCCAATGTGGGGCTTGAACCCATGACCCTGGGATCAAGAGTCACATGTGTCTCCGGCTAAGCCAGCGAGGCACCCCAAGCAGCTAGGTTTTTAAGTCAGGTAGACACCATCCTACTTTCTGCCTCTATGAATTTAACTACTCTAGGAACCTCAAAAGGCAGAATCATGTAGTGTTTGTCCTTTTGCAACTGGCTTGTTTTACGTAGCAGAATATCCTCAAGGTTTGTCCACACGTGTTTGTAGCACATGTCAGAATTTCCTTCCTTTTCCAGGCTGAATGATATTCCATTACATGTGGAAGGGGAACAGATTTTACCGCTCAAAATGTGTCTCTTTGTGGCATAAGGATTATTTTGAACGAAAACCATTCAAACCCAGCAAATTTAGGGAAAAGCTCTTTACCTCCCCTTCAAATGACTAAGCTTATACTGAAAACGGGGCGTATACCAGGAAAAGAACTATTACCAGAGATGACCGTTTTACCTGGAAACTTCTCTCTGTACCAGCGTAACCTTTGTTTTCCAAACATGTCCTCTGCCTTTCTGTGAATGGTCTATCTTCCCTCCGTCTCCCTGGATCCTTACCTTTTTCCTTAGCTCCGTGATCTTATCTTATATAGAAGGTATTGCCTGGCTGCGCTTTGAGTCTTCATATCTTTATGGGACTCCCACGTGGATGCAGTTAACTTTGCTTTTCTCTGTTAATCTGCCTTCCATCAATTTAATTGACCGGCCAAAGAACCTAGAAAGCAGGAAGGGAAAGTAGTTCCACCCCATCGATGTATGTGCCACATTTTGTTCATCCCTTCATTGATGGGCACTTGGGTTGTCTCCACCTTTTGGCTATTGTGAATAATCCTGCTGTGAATATGAGTGTGCAAATATCTCTACATGAGCCTGCTTTCAAGTTTTGAGGGAATATAGTCAAGAGGGGAATTCCTTCATCATAGGGTAATTCTATTTTTTTTAAGTTTTTAAAAATTTATTTAAGTCATCTCTGTACCCCATGTGGGGCTCAAACTCATGATCCTGAGACCAAGGGCGCATGCTCTTCCTGTTGAGCTCACCAGGTGCCCCTGCTAGTTCTATTTCTTTTTTTTTTAAATTTTTTAAATTTAAATTTTATTTTTTTTAAAGGAAATCCATGCTCTAAGGCCTCAGTTTTGAAGATAAATCTGGGAGAGGAAGGCTGGCGTCAGGATGTCACCATTCCTTGGCCAACACCGATGGTAAGAACCTCAATTTCAGGTTATTGGGAAGGGAGGGGAGGGAATTTGGTGAGAACGTGGTGGCTAATGTAAGAGAAGAGGGAAGTGGCCTTCTGGATGACTCCCTTATAGGGTTTTTCCAGATTTGGGGGAACTGGGGCTTATACAATTTTAGTTGCCATCTTTGAGAAAAAGAATAAAAAATAATGAATAAAAACTTAAGTGCAGGGCTCTGGGGTCCTTGGAAGTGAGAGGGCCCTTCTCCTGCGCTCCGAGAAGAGCGGGGGCAGTGGGGATCCTGTGTACGTGGCCTGCCAACATCTCTTTCCTTCAGTTTGCCTTTGGGTTTGTGCATCTTCCCTCTCTGAGCTCCTCTTTTTGGGAGAGGGGAGAGGTGCCTCGTCACGTCCCACACCATTTCAGACTCCTGACCCAGACCCATCAGCCTGAGCTTTTCTCTCTGTGGCCAGGTGATTGTGGCAAAGATGAGTAGGTGACCCAAATCAGACCAACAAGACTCGGTTCTAGGACTTTTGTTGGAACTTTGGGGAAACTGTTCTTTTTTTTTTGTTTTTTATTTGTTTGTTTTTAATGATTATTTTTGAGAGTGTGAGAAGGGGGGGCAGAGAAAGAGGGGGACAGAGGATCTGAAGCAGACTCTGTGCTGACAGCAGAGAGCCCGATGTAGGCCTTGCACTCACAAACTATGAGCTCAGAATCTGAGCTGAAGTCAGACGCTCAACCAACTGAGCCACCCAGGTGCCCCTTTCACTTTTTTGTCATGCTCTCTTTTGTGTTGTGGCTGCTGAGAGGCTAGGAGGCAAACTGGACCCTTCTGGTGGTGTATTTGACCCCCAAGGGGGAGGAGTCAACCCAAGAGAAGAGGTCTGTGGAAATACTGGTTTGTGAACCTGGTGACTGAGTCCCTGAATCCAGCCATGTCTAAAGCTCCGTCTTCCCCAATGTTTTCTTTTCTTTAAAGAAAGTTTTTTTTAATGTTTTATTTATTTTTGAGAAAGAGAGAGACAGCATGAGCAGGGGATGACAGAGAGAGAGGGAGGGAGACATAGGAGGTCAGACACAGAGGGAGGGAAGCAGGCTCCAGGCTCTGAACTGTCAGCACAGAGCCCAATGTGGGGCTCGAACCCACAAACTGTGAGATCATGACCTGAGCCGAAGTTGGAGGCTTAACCGACTGAGCCACCCAGGCTTCCCCAACCTTTTCTGACACAGGAGTCCAGTAAGCCCAATTTTTGTCTAAGTCAGTTTGAGTTAGTTTTCTGTCTGAATAACCAAAACATTCGACTTCCATATCTATTCACCAAAAGGAACTCTCATGGACCTGGCTTGGGTTAGGTCTCCTTGAAACCAATAACTGTGCATAGGGTGTAAACCCTTTCACAGATCTGCCGCGTGCCTGCCTCTGTTGTGGAAGGCGGTGGCTTTGTGACTGATAGATGAACAGTCTCACAGGGAGTGAGCGGTGGGCATCCCTCAAATGGACATACAGTGAAGCCAGAAAAAGAGCAAATGTACCTTGCAGGAGTGATTTCGGGTTCTTAAGGGATCTAGGAAGTTGATTTTTGAGAAATCCTAAAGCAGGCCTGATTTCAAACCCTAATTCTGCTCTCTGTTAGCTGTTTGACTTTGGCCAAGTTGTATATCCTTTCTCACTGAATCTTAATTTCGGATTGTTAATGATAATGATAAATCTTAATGATAAAGATAATATATGCCATCACAGACTTGCTGTGAGTGGTACTTATAAGTGAGATGACCATATAATTTACCATCTAAACAGTGACACTTTTGACAGTGAGAAGGAACGCTACTAAGGAGACTTACCAGGACCACATGAGACAAAAAATATTAGTAGTGCCACATTTCACTCTCAAAAGCGTCCCTATTTGGCTGATAAAGTATACGATCTCACTGCCCACAATCCATCTCTAATAGTGATTGGTACATATCAGGTGCTGAAGTCTTAGCCTCCTCTGAGCCTTCTAGGGGCCCCTCTGCCTTTGACACAACTGACCGACGCCTTCATAGATCTTTGTACTTCTCCTGTATTGGGGATGTATAGGATGTATTCTCCAAAACATCGGCCACTATTGTCCCTGTAGTGGTAAGATACACGACAACAGGGTCTACAGATTCGTATCTGTGCAGAGTCTCATCTTACAACTTTCCACCAACTGCTTAACATGGGAATTTGGAAAGGTAGCATTGACTGCTTTAAGAGCGTTTATTTCAGTTCAAAGTGTTCTGCATATTAAAGGCGGTTCCAGCTAAAATGCTTGGGATTGCTAGGACACACCCTGGCAGTTATTTTGTAATGTGAAATTTTACTTGAACCTTGCTGACAGTTTCTATTGCTAGAAGTTGGTCAGGATTTTCTAAATCTATCCTGGGAGGCATAAGTGAAACACAAAATATGGGCCAAAATTGAACAAACACTTGATGAAAAAGATACACAGATGACAAGCACATTAATGTTTTTATTTACTTAATTTAACTAAAATTAAAGCTATAATGAGATACCACTTCACACATATTAGAATAGCCAAACTTAAAAAGATTGGTCAGACCAAGGATATAGAGGGACTGAAGCCTCTTTAAAATTTTTTTTAAAAGTTTGTTTATTTAGAGAGGGAGAGAAAATGCATGCACATGCACCAGCAGGCAGGAGGGCAGAGAGAGAGGTGAGAGAGAATTCCAAGCAGGCTCTGTGTGCTGCCAGTGCAAAGCCTGACATGAGGCTCAGACTCACGAACTGTAAGACGATGATTTGAGCTGAAATCAAGAATCAGACGCTTCACAGATTGAGCCACCCAGGCGCCCCATCTTGCTGATGGGAATGCAAGATGGTACAATCACTCTGGAGAAATTTAGCAATTTCTTAAAAAATTAAACATATACCTTCATATTTGTATTTAACATAATACGTATGTATGTTAACATTAAACATATACCATTCTATTCGTATTTATCTGTGAGAAATGAAAGCATATGTCCATAAAAAGACTTGCACGTAAATGTTCATACACAGGTTTATTTGCAGTAGCCACTAACTAGAGACCCAAATATTCAACAAGGGAATGGATATGTACACTGTGATATATCCTTACCATAGAATACTACTCAGCGATAAAAAGAAATGAATTATTGCTATATGCTACCACATGGTTGAATCTCAGAGTAATTTTGCTCAGTGAAAGAAGCCACTTCAAATGGAATACACAAGGTATGGTTCTATTTACATGAAGTTCTAGGAAATACAGACTGACATGAGAGACAGAAAGCCTGTCAGTGGTTGCTTGGTCAGGTAGGGTAGTGAAGAGCAGAAAGAAGGGTTACAAAAGATCTACTTTTAAGTACACAGTGGCATCCAGTATACTTACCTTGTTTTGTGACTATCGTTGCTGTCCGTTTCTAGAGCTTTGTCATCATTCCAAATGAAACTTCTCTTCCCATTAAACAAAACTCACCTTTGTAGGTTTTTCATAACAAAATTGAATACAATTCTGGAACATTCTACAAGGAATGGCCTTTAAGTCGATTAAAATGATTATGTAGCACCTGGGTGGCTCAGGTGGTCAGCATCTGCGTCCTGATTTTGGCTCAGGTTGTGATCTCTTGGTTGTAAGGGCCCCTGTGCGGCTCTGTGCTGACCGTGTGGAGCCTGCTTGGGATTCTCTCTCTTCCTCTCTCTTTCTCTCTGCCCCTCCCCTGTTTGTGCATGTACTTGCTCACACACACACACACACACACACACACACACACACACACACACACTCTCTCTCTCTTTCGTATAAACAAACAAAAAACAAACAAATAAAATGGTGATGACTCTGTTTTCCATCTCCACTGTACCTCAACTCTGGCCGCCATTTCCCACACTCCAAAAGAAAAGTGGGCGAGGACTTGTCGATGACACACGGCCACTCTCACACTACTGGAAGAACAGCCCAAACTGCTTGTCTTCCTAATTGTGGGTCAATTGTGTCATTTGTGTGGGAAGAATGACCTAATTATCATTACCACCTACTGTCTAAATTAGCAAATCATACACAAATCGTTCACTTTCTTCCCTATTAGCCTCCTTCACCTTCCCACTCCCTACCCCAGTCATTTGAAAGTCAATAGCAGTCTTCTGCATTTTCTTTTAAAGTGCCTCATTCATTTCTGCTCCAGGATGGCTCAACTGTGGTGAGATGTTTGTTGTCTCTTCTCCTGATTCCATGATCTCTTCTGGCACTGTAGCTGGTACTGGGTAAAGAAAACCCTAATACTAGGATCTCAGGGGTTGAAACATGTCCTTTGTGTGCCCAGGAAAGTGATGACAAGAGGTGACACGGGCAGACCTTGGCCAGGATACTTAGGTCTCTGAGTTTCATTTTTCTCATCTCTACAATGGATATGATGTCTACCTACTTACTAGCTGTTTGTGGGGGTAAATGAGATAATGTTTGGAAGACGTCTAGTACAGTGCTAGCTCAGGCGAATGACGAAAGTTACGTTCCCTTCTTCCTATTTATTAAATTACTTTGAGATCAGAGGAGAGAAAGTGGTGGGTAGGAAACAGAACCATGAAAGAATGGAGGCCGATTCTTGCCCAGAGGAGGATACTTACCTCTTGTACAAAGGTCTCCTGTTCAAAGAAGCCGCTAGGTTAAAAAAAAAAAAAAAAAAAAAACCAGGGGTTTTTGGACTAGCTGAGTTTCGGATGAAGATGCTTGTAAAAAGGAGCTGGTGCGAATCCAGAAAAAGACTTGAAATGCCCCAGACTTTGCCGTGGCACAGCCCCCAGTTTTTTCCGCACTGCATTTAGAGATTTAAAGACAGAGTGAGCTCAAATTTGGCCCAAAGCCTCGACTGCTCCCGTGGCGGCCGCGGGGTAGCGGTCAGACCAACAGGTGTGGGAGGCTTCGAGGTAGAGGGGAAGGAGCAGGTGTCAGAGGAGGGACCCCCACCCCTTTTCTCTGGCCCAAGGGCTCCCGGGCTGCTCGCGGTGTTCCCAGCAGCGGGTGGAGGCGCCCTGCCCGGTATCAGGGAGCTCTGGACCTGGGGCAGCGAAAGATTCTGGTGGGCTTCCCTTCCTGGGCCAGCCCCGAGCGCAGCGGCAGATGCCTGGAAGTTGACGTGCATTCTGGGCCGCTGGGAAGCCCCGGGGCGCCCGACGCGGGGGCTGGGCCGCTGCAGACTGCAGGCCCGGCCTCCGCCCCACCGCCTGGCCGGGAGGAGGGGCCGCCTCGCC
>NC_043707.1:63923864-63934781 GCF_006229205.1 Suricata suricatta
GCTGCAGACTGCAGGCCCGGCCTCCGCCCCACCGCCTGGCCGGGAGGAGGGGCCGCCTCGCCGCGGGTCTCCGTGGCGTGAGGACCAGGGCGGGGGCCCGAGCCCCGCGCTGGGAGAGAGCGCTGCGCCCCCAGCCCTGCGGTTGGCCGGCCCGCCCCCTCGTCGGAGAGGCGGGAGGAGGCGGCTCTTCATTGGTCCGGCCCGTCGGCCAATCCCCGAAGGCCCGGGAGAGGAGGAGGGGGCAGTTCGTGGCGGACTCGGGAGCGGAGCGGGAGGCTCTGCGGGACCCAGTCGGACCCAGCAGCCGAGGCACCGCCCGCGCTCCGCCGCCGCGTCTGGGCGTCTCCTGCGCCGCCCAAGGGAGCGAGCTTCGAGCATCTCGCGCTGCGGCCACTCCTCGGGGCCAGGAGCAGGGAAAACGAGTACTAGAACCCCCCCAGACTCGAGCGCAGCCTCTTTCCGCCTCCCGAACCACCATGACCCACTTCAACAAGGGTCCTTCCTACGGGCTCTCGGCCGAAGTCAAGAACAAGGTACGCTTGGGCTCGGGTGGGGGCGGCCCCCGCCCGGGGCGAGGAGTGGGAGGCTAGATGCCGCCCGAGGGTCCCGGGGACCGGGGCGGCGCTGGGCCGCGCTTTGCCTCTGCGCGCCTTAGCTGTCTGGCTTTTCGGGGAGGAGACGTCGGGGCGGCGCGAGAGTGGCCGTGCGTCTCCGTCCTGGCCCCGGTCTCGAAGCGCCGGCCCCCAAGTGTTCTCTCCTGGCTTTGTTTAGCGCCGCCGGCCGGGACTGGCGGCGGGCGGTGGGTTCCCGGGCTCGTGGAATCCCGCAGCGCCGGCCTGCAGCCACGGGAGCCGGTCCGTGGCTGCAGGACGCGCCCCTCCGGGAAGGGGGCGCTCCTGCCTGGTCATTCACCCTTAGGTGGGGCCCGTCGGCGCGGCTGGGGACCCAGCAAGCAGCTCCAGCCGTCTGCCCCGGCCTGGGCTGCGGCCGGACCGCGCGTCTTCTAACCCCAACCCCCCGGGCGAATTCATCCACAGCAGAGTCAGGCGGTTACGTGGCCAAACTGGGCCCCCCATTGTTCCTTGCCTCTTCCTCGGGAGGGGGACCGTTGAGCGGTCCACCGACCCTAGGGACCCCGGGACCCTTAACAGTTTCCGAATTGCGGTGCCTTGAGGCCAATGACTGCTACCGCTGCTGCGGAAAATGGAGACAAAGCCTGAGCGCGCCGCTTTGGGAGGGATATTCGCTGTAGAGTTGAGATTTTTTATAAAGCCGAAGTTTGTAGTACATTAGACTTTAACGCTATCAAGGATATTTTCGTGGGTTGCTTTTGTTTAGGGTGTATTTGCCGAGGCGGGTTGTAGTTTGGAGTGATTTGCCTTTGGAAACTCTCGGCTTTGCCACTGCCTAGCATTAAGAATGCATTGGGTTTATCTTGGGGACTTTTGGTCTGGGAAAGAGATGAGAGGCGTCCCCCTCCCCAAATCCTCTCCTTCCTTCCTCCCTCCCTCCCTGCATTCCAAGCCCATGACATCAGGGGTTTCTGGGGGGAGAGAGCAGCCAATCGGCGCGGAACTGCGCACAGAACGCTCATTGTCTCCTTTCTGCTGTTCTGGCCAAAGCGCCACAAAGGAGGGCTGCTGTGGTTTAATTCCCATTAACCTCCCGGGAGCCGAAGCATGTCAGGATTGCCACCGCACCGTCCGACCGCTGGTAGAATACTCTGGCATTGTCAGAGCTCCAGCATCCCAGTGTTGACGGTCCACGCGGTGTGGAGTGAATTATAGGAAGGCAATGAAGCGCACCGTTGTCAAACCCCAAGGGAAGGTTACAGCTCTTCTCTCCCCGGTTACAGCCTGCGTATCAGGATTCAGTTAATAACTTCTGAACAGGCTTTGAAGCAAAGAGTTGATTTTAACCTACGAATCCAACAGTGGAATGTTTAGGTCATTTTACCTTGTCAAGTGCGTTGCCCTTAGTCGAAAACAGTTTCCTGAACATTTTCTTAAAGGACAGAAAAGTGGTTTGCGTCTGATTCGGTTTTTTCCAAGGTTTACAAATGGAACTTGAGGAATCCTTTCAGAGGAATCTGCAAGCCCAAACTGTTGGACGTGTTACCCTGGCCTGGTGTGCACATTAATTTTAATTCGCTCTTGTGATTCTTGGCGGGTGGCAGTAGAGTCTCTCTACCTTTTGCATTGTAAATGAGGTCCTGATAACTTTGGCAGTCCTTCAAGCGACTTATTTTTCTTGGATGTTAATATCCGTATTCTTTTTGCTGACTAATGAAGCAGCTTCTGCCCATTTCCTCCTTTTTATTGAGCAGACTGAAGGAATTGGACAGACTGAGGCTAGCTCACTGTAATTATTACGCATTTTTAAAAACAGTAGAACCTCAGTTTTCAGAGCCTTTGGAGAGGTAGAGCTTTGAGTTTCTATAACTGTGGGTTTATTCCTTTAAGCAGGAAAGCCATTTTTTAACAGCCCCCTTCATTTATATGGGCCCTTCATACAGGACCCTTTCATAGGAAGTCTTTTGATCTTAACAGCACAGCAGCCCCATGTGGTGGGAGGGTTTGCTGGGGCTATCCAACATCATTTCTAGGTCAGGATGCCAAAGCTCAGAGAGGGTGTGATTTGTTCAAGATCACAGAAGAAAGTTGGGACATTCTAAGAATGTAAACTCTCAAAGTGAGATCTTAGTGGAAAAGTTAGGGATGTTCTACTCCCAGTCAGTGGTAGTCTGCCCCACCCTCCCCACTTTTGCTGTCCACCTGTCACTGCTTGACATTGTCATTATTCTTTCAATGCTGTTTTCATCTGTTCTGGGCTTGGAAGTCAAATATCCATGTTTGCTAAGGGCTTTGTGTGAGATACTGCATTTCAGCTGTGGGCACAGGGCCGACAGGAGAGGGTATATGGAACATGAACTTTGACACTGCTTGGTTTGGACACCTTTTGTTTTCTTCCTGCTTTTTCTTGATGTATTGCATAACTGATATGTTGCTTAAATGTAAGGTGTGTTTTCCCCCTCTTAAAACTTCATTTAACAAAGTGGAAAAAATATAAACGACCGCAGGAAGCAGTGTGGAATAGACCTTGGATTCAAGCAGATGTGCGTTCTAGTGCTCCCTCTGTCACTTTGCCTTGTATGATGTTGGACAAGTTAATGGATATCTCTGTCCCAGTTTTTAATCAGTAAAATGGGGAAAATAATAGTTATCACCCCTAAATACTGTGGTGAGATTTGTCTGCTTGCAGTAAGTACTCAGTGACTTAGTTGAGTTGTAACAACTAATAGTTGTAGCTATTAGTTTTTAGTAATTTGAAAATTAGTATCAGTATTCTATTTTTTAGACTTGTCACTGACTCAAGTATTTTATCTTTATTAAATAAGCCTTTGCTCTTTTTATATTCCAGCTGTGAAAGCAGTTTGTCAATGAATTGACAAAATCTTTGAATTTAAGTACTTTTAATTAGTAATATTACAGGGGAAAAATCTGTAAACTTGAGATAACTTATTTGACAAGATGATAGGTAACACATGGCAAAACATACAAGGTTACTTTTTTTTTTAAACGGGCAAGAAGTGTGAAAACAGCCTAAAAAGTAGAACCCACGGCATGGACTGTGAACAACATCTTTAAACAACGAAAGGGTCAATAACTTGCAGTCTGCAAAGATCTTAATAGAAGAGTAGGGTAAGGATAATACAAATAATACAGAAGCTGGTGTAGATGGTTCTGTGTGGTATGGGAACACTCAGAAAGTAGTAAGGTCCTAAAAAGAAAGAAAGAAAAAGGGAGCAAAAGAAACAGAAAGAAACAAACAGAAAGAGACAGAAAGGAAGAAAGAAGTGAATAAGATTAAGCCAGATCCTTGACTGCATCTCGGGGACACAAATGACATGGAAAACACCTTTGTGCCTTTTAAGCTGTGAGAAGAAGGGTCCTCGAGGAAAGAAAGCATTTCCTGGCACTTGGCTCAGAACAAGACATTGGAGCCAGTAGACCTCCTCGTAAAGTTGAGGATGCAGGGAAGCCCCGCTCCCTGGGCATTCAGCACATGCTGTAGGGAGAGGAGGAAATCAGTTGCCGAGGGAGTGGATGGAGCTGAAATTACCTCCGTATGTTCGAGGTGGGTAATCTATCTGAAATATTAAGAAGAATGGGGATTGGAAGGCACGGTCTCGGTTTTCTCACTGGGGATGTATGGTTTGAGCAAAATAGCTTCCTGCAGAATCTTCTTGGTTACAAAATGGTAGCCCTCAACAGCTAAAAACCATGTTGGAAGGCTTATTACTAAAATTGTAAATCACTGAAGAGTAAATGAAACAATCATACAGTGACAAATAGGGCCAGATGTCCAGGAGGCCTGCCAGCCAGCCTGCCTGCCTCCGGACAAGCAGTTGTTCTAAGAGTGCTCCTGATCACAGTAACCCCAGGGTGATTGTGGACTCCAGCTGAAGACTGCACCCTAAGGTGGTCTGCCCGGTGGTGGTGGTGGTAGAGCACCAGAATCATGGTGAAAATGTAGATGAGTTTAGCTTGAGTGCTTTTTTTTTTGCTCCACACCCAACATGGGGCTTGAACTCATGACCCTGACAAGAGTCGCATGCTCTACTGACTGAGCCAGCCAGGCATCCCCAGACATAAGTTTTTAATTCAGAGCTTTTGTTTATGGTCCCTTTCCTCCAGCTATAGGGGTTCCAGTCTTATTCACGGATGAGATACATCAAGATCTATATTTCAGAATGCAAGTTGGGGACATAGTTGATGCTGAATAAGTATTTGTTGATTTAATGAATTTATCCATCAGGAGTAGATTTGACTATTTTTATAAATTGGAAATTAACCCGGTTAGAGTATTCCTCATAAAAGAATTCTGAAGCACAATGTGATATTTTTGAAGACTGAATGAGGTGATTTTCACAGCTTATTTTTATTCAGTTTGTTTTATGAATATTGCATTAGAAAATTTATTAGCAAGATAATTCCTTTGTTGTTGCTGAGGCTTTTTCTTAGACTTCCACATTAGGCTGGAAAAGTGGAAGTCCCCTCTGTAAGGCCTGTGGGACACCTGCATTTCCCAAAGACACCTGCAAAGTGGCCCTTCAGCTGATCTGGCCTCCCGGGTGGGACATGCCTCTATGGCTTACCTGGCCTCTTTTCTCACCCTTCTCTTGACCAAAACAGTTTAAGAAAATACATTTGCTAAACTGAGAAGGGGTACCATGCTTTCCTTTTTAAGAGACTGAGACCTGTTTACTCTGGAATTTTAATGAAGATCATTATCAAGCTCACTGTCCTGTGACCCACAGCTTTTTACATTCTTTCCTTTGTGGAAATTGTGCTATTTTTGTCTCTATCCACTCCTTTAGATTTCAAAAATAAGCTTGATGGGGTGCCTAGCTGGCTCAGTTGGTGGTAGAACATGTTGCTCTTGATTGTGAGTTGGAGCCCAGGTTGGGTGTAGGGTTTACATTAAAAAAATGAATAATAATAATCTTGATGAAGAAGACATTACAACTACTGTTATCAACCTGCCCCCCGACACCCTGTACCGTTTCCCTTCCAGGTTGGGATTGTGGGGGTTAGTGAGTGTTTTCACCTAAAACTGTAATGTGAACCATGATAACTATTATCTGTGACATTAAAAAAAAAAGTGAAGCACAATTGGATGGTTTTGGCTTTTTTAGCCCATTATACCATTCATTATACGTGGGAGAATGAGAAAATGCTTCACTTACTTTCTCAGTATAATTAGGTATGGGAGGGGGCTTGTCCTTAGAGGTTTTTTTGGGCAAATTTCATTTTATTCTAGGCATTAGCCTCTTACAGCGTATATTCTGTGTGCATTGGTGCTTCTTAACTCTAAATTCCTAGCCATCCTGGGCTCTTAGATGTTATTCAATTATATGTGTGCTCAGGTTCTTGTTAAGGATTTCTTGAGCCCAGAGTAGATCCTGGTTGTGCGGCCTGAAGCGTATGCAGTTTGGGAGCGGGGAGCATGCCAGTCATTCCCATAAGTACAAAAATACCTTGCAGATTTTATAAAAACATGACTGTGGGAATCCTTGTAAACTTGAAGATGTCTGCTAGTCTTCTGGTTTTTGTCAGTGAGAAAGTAGATTCTCGTGGCTGAGACCATGGACTCTGGAGACCGTCTGGGTTCAAATCTTGTTTCTGCCCCTTACTCAGTGACATTGGGCAAGTAGCCCAAATAAGAATATGGAAATACCTGCCTTTACAGGGTTGCCGGGAGGAGTAAGATAGACAATCCTTGGAAAGTGTTTAGAATCCTGCCTAGAACCACAAGTGCACATCATATAGACGTTAGCCGTGGTTCCACGTTGCTGGCTAGTTCTCTGCTGGTTCTCTTCCTGTGCTTCTCTTGTTTTCTAGATATTGAGATTATCTGGGGGACTTGGACATTCATTCAGATATCTGTTTGTATCGGAATGAGGCTTCTGGCAGATAGGGGACCACGATGCCCAGTGATACCTCTAGATTTTGCTTCTGTGTCAAGAACATGACCTGCCCCTAGAGTCCTTATCCAAGACTCCTTCCCTTGGTAGCCTGCGCTCCCTCTGCGAACCCTGTTCTCTTTGTGTCCACATCGCCTCCAGGGCCAGCGGCTTCGCAGAGAGCTCGAGGCTTTGCTTTCTGGCCATATTATTATTTGGGCATTTTCTCCTTTTTTTAAACTAAAAAAAAATGTTTTATTTATTTTTGAGAGAGAGAGAGAGAGAGAGAGAGAGACCGACAGACAGACAGACAGACAAACATGGCCTGAGCAGGGGAGAGTCAGAGAGAGAGGGAGACACAGAATCTGAAGACAGGCTCCAGGCTCTGAGCTAGCTGTCAGCACAGAGCCTGACACGGGGCTCGAATGAACGAACCACGAGATCATGACCCGAGCCAAAGCTGGATGCTCAACCGACTGAGCCACCAGGCGCCCCCGGCATTTTCTTAAGAGATGGATTTCTGTTAAACAAGATAAGATGCCTCTTTCATTTCTTGCTTTCAGGTAGGGCTCCTATTCCTCCACATTGGCTTGACAAACACATTTACCTCTTTGTGTTTATTTATTTTTAAGATTTTATTTTTTAAGTAATCTCTCCACCCAGTGTGGGGCTTGAACTCACAACTTGGAGATGCCTCTACCCCTTTGTGTTTAACTTGGTTGTCACTGGAGGCCTTCAGTTTCAAATAGCCCTAGGAAGCTCCATGTAGACCTGTGTGAAGGAAGTCCGTGAGCCCAGAAGATGTTTCCCCGATGAGGTAGGGAGGGAGCTTCTCCAGCATCTTCCTTCGGCCACCAGGAAGCCTGAGGGTGTGAGTGCCACCAGTGGTAGTGGTCTGTGGTGGGCAGGCCAGGGAATTGGAGGCAGGAGTGCAGGAAAAAGAGATCTTTGGGTGTGGAAGGACTCTTTCGGGTGAGACATAACCTAAGCGTTTCTGGGCATTTTCCTCCCCTCCCCGACGCGTTTCCAGGGGATGCTGGCGGGGAGTGGCTGGCCAGGGCCGGCCAGGACTTCACTGTTCCACTCCCCTGCCCCAGTGTTTGGTCACTGATCTCTCTTCACTGTCCTGCACTCTCAGCCTGCTTCGTGCTCCACAAGGGCTCCACAGACGGGGAGAGACAGAGTGTGTGCTTCATGACTGCAGTTTTCCCTCCCTCCTTTTGTTTCACATGGGAGGAAGTCGGAGAGAAAATAATCAATACCATGTGTAGTAAGTCTCTCATAAGTCAAACATGTGATTTTACTTTGAATGCAAAAATAGCAACAGCAGTCATAGTTCTGATCGAGTATAGAACTCATACTTGGATTGAACGTCATATTGTGAGCTTGTCAGGGTCCTTGGCCCCTTAGCAGCTAAGCTGGAACCCTGGGCCCCTTCTCGAGAGTTCACGTATGGCCACATCCCTTCCCCTGAATGGGCCCGTTCTCTGCTCTGAAGACTGGAGGGCATTTGTCTCTGCTTTTTCCTTGCCTTTCTTGAGAGACCTGTACGTTGTAGAAATCCCTCTGCCCCACCTCACCTTGGCCACCCATACGCACAGGCGTGTGCTTGGCCAGCCAGGCTTTCATTTTGAATTTTCTTCCTCTTGGGCTTGATTTTTAAATTTTCTTCTTTTCCTCTTTTCACTGACTGCTCTCCTGTTGACACCCTTTCCTGCGTTCTGTCTCACAGCGCCTTCTGAAACATGCATGTCGTAGGAGGTTCCTTTTTATAGGGGCCCGTGGAGGAGTTAAAGTGTTTTTTGTCTGAGACATCTCTGCCAAATATCTTCTTATGAACTTTTGAACCATGCTGGCAACGCCCTTTGCGACTGCGGATTCCCCACGGGCTGGGTTGAATCAACATTTTCTCGAACTCTGCAGCATACCCTGCATCAGTCTGATGGCGGTGGTGGAGCTGGAGGTTTTCTGGATGCCCTCTCCTTCTCCGGGAGTTGGAAGGACTTTATGAGAAGCTGCAGGGTCTCAGCCTGCTGGCTAACCCTCCTCCAGCCGCCTGACAGCACAGCCCCTGCCCCAGGCTCGGTGTGCAGCACAGACCATTCCTGTCGCGCTGGTTTAGGAGGGTGGGGGTGGAAAAACACGAGTGGAGGGAAAAATGTAGCCTTTGGAGCCAGACCTGGGTCCAAATCCCCACTGAGCCCGCGACTTTTGGACTAGTGTTCTCTGCGTGGACACAATGCATCTACCTTGGGGCACCATCTTCCTTGCCTGTGAGAACCTCTTCTCTTTCTGTTCTGATTTTGTGACTGAAATAGTTGTTGTGAAGAGTGCAAACAGTACCAAAACATAGAAGTAGTGAAAATATCCTGTATCTCCTACTCCCCGCCCCCTCCAACTGCTGGTGCAACTTTATCATTCAACCATTTTAGAACTGAATTATAGTCTACTGTAGCGATTCCTTTTCTTTTACTTAGTCATTACCTCCCTTCTGATGGATATTTCCTTAAAAAGTACTTGTGTAGAAAAGCGCACAACTGTTGACCTAATATATAAAAGTGTTATAGGTAGTACCAAATGACTCTAAAAAAAATCAGTTTATCCTTCCCACCAAAGGTAGGAAAGAGAAGGTGGTTTTCCTCTTGATGGTAAACCAAAACGATATCAGATCAGGCTCATCAAAATTCAAGTCATTTGTTTTAGTTCATTATTATCAAGTCACGGGTCACTGACATCTGTGACACCTACTCGCTCAGCCACCCTGCCACTCAGGTGTGACTTGGCAGCAGAGTGAGGTGGGGGCAACTCTTGTTACAAATTATTTGATTATTAAGTAGTTTTTAAAATAGAAAGTCTAGGGAGCATCAAAATGATTTCTTATCAAAATGGCTATCAAGTGGTGTCAAGTGATCAGTCTGTATGATCTGAATTTGAAGGAGGAAATCTCTATGGTTCTGGACAGGAGTGGCCAGCAAAGCGCACACAGAAGGGTAAGAGTTGACATCTATTGACTTCTCCATGATTTATGTGAATTAAGTCATTGATTCTTCCCAACAACTCTCTGACGCAAGCGCTATGAGTGATCTCTGGTTCACAGGTGAGTAAACTGCGGCACAGCAGAGCTGGGAGTTCAACCCGAGCATTCAGTTTCTAGAGCCTGTGCTTTTCACTGTGTTAATCAGAAGCCAGAACTCAGGGAGAACTGGCATCTTTCAAGGTGAAGAGAAGGCGGATGAGAGAGGGAAGCTCAGGGTGATGTCCTTTAACAACAAGAAGGGGGGTTTGGAGGGGCTTCCCGGAGTGCGGCAGGAACAGCCCACTAGAGTTGGCTACTGAGGGGTCTCTGGTGACCTTCTGAGAGCTGGTCTGCAGTAGGGGAAATTTCCAGAGGTGTTAGGAAGAAGTACTAAGTGAGGAAATGGAGAGGTTCGTCATGAAATGAAAGAGGAAACAGGACAGTGTTTGAAGCCAGCGGCAGGTTTAATCAAAGATGGGCTTATGGGGGTGCCCGGCTGGCTTAGTCAGTAGAGCAGGAGACTTTTGATCTCCAGGGTGTTAGTTGGAGCCGCCTATTGGATGGAGATAGTACTTAAAAAAAAAAAAAAAGACCAGAAAAATAAAAGATGTGCTTTTTATGACGAAGATAGCATAATGCGTAGAGTAGTGTACCTGAAACTACATGACACTGCATGTCAGCTGTATTCAAAAAAGGGCAAAAAAGGCACTTTCCCAGACAAGATAGGGGGTGGTATGTGCCCATTGATGGGCCAGAAGAGGGGAAGGGCTCAGTATGCATTGAGTGGGACCAAAGCAATAGAAGGAAGAGGGTTCGTCGAGGAAAGCTCAGAAGGAACGAGGAGGAGCCCTGGGGAACAGCTGAGGAGGGGAAGACCTCGCCCCCTCCTCACCACTGCTGTGGTCCTCTCCTTTTGCGAAATCAGGGTATTACTTTGCTCCTGGCCTTCTCTTCCCGGAGCCACTGGGGTCTGGTGGTGCTGGCGGGCACCGTGGGAGGGGACACGCGAGGGGACGGGCCGGCCCCGCCTGCCTGCCAGATCCACTGTTGATTCAGCTGCTGCTCTCTGCTGAGTCCTCCCCAGGCCCCTTTGCAGCCTGTGTTCTGCTCGCTCTCATTCCCTGGGCTCTTCATCTGGAAGGGATGCAGAGTTGGGTTTATTTTGTTTTTGTGCCTGGTTGTCTATAGCAAGCCTTCATTATATAGCCTCCAAGAGGCTTTTTGGTTTTTTCCTCCAAGGGTCTTTGGTGCAGCACTCTGATGGGGAGTCCCGAGCTTCCAGAGGACCTTCTTTTCTCCTGTTCCCTGCTCTCAGAGAGCATGACAGTAGGGTAAAATGTGCAGTTAGCTTTGTTGTTGGATGCAGAGGGTGCTGTGTGACCTCATCCCAGGGCCGCCTTGGGCTTCAGGACTGGAAAAGAGAGCCATGCTGAAA
>NC_043707.1:63934881-63948092 GCF_006229205.1 Suricata suricatta
TATGAGTCTGGGTTCTTCTGGGAATCCAGCCTCTGTGCTCACTCCCACCTTGTTTAGATTGAAGTTTCAAAGTCCAACTTTTAACTACGGATATTTTAAACTGTATATTCTAAGCTGAAGGTCATTTTCTAGTTAGAGGTGACATTTTTTCTACCTAGAAAAAAATTTCTATTTTTTTCTGCATTTTCTTATCATTTATTAGTTATGCTGTTTACTTTATGCATTGGACCAACTCCTCTTAGAATATTTTAAGAACCTTGTCAGTTTCATAGTACATTGAGCCATAATGTCATTGCATTTACCTGACTATACATAGTGGAAGAGAAAAAGTTGTGCTGATGTTGTACGCTGACACATTGACCGGAAGGTCCAGCTGTACCTCTGAGAAAAGGGCCCGACTTTAAAATGCTCCTAAGCTCTTCCTGGGCCAGTGCTCTCACCAAGGAGAAGGCCATGTTCAGCTCGAGCATGGAGATCATGAAGCCCAATGGCAGGAAGCTGGACAACTTTGTGTCCGGCATCTACCAGGCTCTCTTTAAGCTGGAGATGAACTCGGACTTCAAAGCTCAGCTGAGGGAGCTGAATATAACAGCAGCCAGGGAAATTGGATTTGGTGGTGGTCCAAAAGTTATTGCCATCTTTATTCCCGTTTCTCAACTGAAATCTTTCCAGAAAATCCTAGTCTGGCTCGTCTGTGAATTGGAGCAAAAGTTCACTGGGAAGCATAGTATCTTTATTGCTCGAAGGAGAGTTCTGCCTTGGCCAACTCAAAAAAGCCATACACAAAATAAGCAACAGCATCCCAGGAGCTGCACTTTAACAGGCAGGATACGATCCTGGAGGACTTGGTTTTCCCAGGTGAAACTGTGGGCAAGACAATCCACGGGAGATGGGATGGCAGCCTGCTGATAAAGGTTCATTTGGACAGAGCCCTGCCGAGTGACGGGGAGCACAAGGCAAGGATGTTCACTTTGAGTTCCCAGAGTTTCTGTTGTAAACAAATATGATTTTTTAAAAAATGCTCTTAGGTGTCCCTGTTTACCTGAGGCAGAGCTAGTTGTCCACAGCCCTGGAATATGCTTGTTTGCCATCAGATCATTTGCACAGTTCACACCATAAAAGGAGTCTCAGATTCTACAGTGACCTTGAGGAAGGCATGCAATCTGCCTTGACCTTCTTATCCCAAAGGTAAAGTGATTTTCTCTAGAATTCCCACCCCTTTCCCCCATAAGATATAAATCTGTTTCGGGGCACCTGGGTGACTAGTTAAGCAGCCAACTTGAGCTCAGGTCCTGGTCTCACAGTTCGTGAGAACCGCATCAGGCTCTGTGCTGACAGCTCAGAGCCTGGAGCCTGCTTCGGATTCTCTGTCTCCCTCTCTCTCTGCCCCTCCCCTACTCGTGCTCTGTTTCTCCCTTTCTCAAAAATAAACATTAAAAAAATTTTTTTAAGATATAAATCTGCTTTTTAAAAAGTAGTTACTTTATCCTTCTCATCAGCAATAGGCTGAAGAAGATTGAGAACTGGGGATGCAAAGACCCGCAGGAATGGACATGGGGAAGAATGGCGAAGGCAGTATCCTGGATGAGTCCCAGTGGACCTTTTTCAGTCATAGACAATGGAGTGGACAATTTGCAGTGGGGTTTGGTTAAGAGGAAGCTTCGTACTTCTGTGCTCAAGCCGATGTAGAAGGAGAGCATTCACTCTGATGTGTCAGACATTGAGATGGGCCCTCCTTGATCGGAGCAGGCTGTGTTCTCACAGTGGTCCTGGGAGGAAGAGTGCCTGTGAGAACTGGGGTCCCCGGGCTTAAGTTAACTTACTGAGGTCACACTAGAATTGGGAACACAGTTTTAGGACTTTTATTTAAAGTTTGACTTCACGGCATGTGGTCATTAGTTTGTTATATCCACAATGTGAATATAACATTTTGTGAAGGGTGGGGGAGGTAAAGGTAGGTAAAAAAAAAAAAAGTTAAAGATTGTTCATGGTCTTTCATGAGGTGTCAAGAATGGCAGATGCTGGGGGGCGGGGGTGCCTGTGGCTCACTGGATTGAGCATTAGACTCAATCTCAGCTCAGGTCTTGATCCCAGGGTCATGAGTTCAAGTCCCATGTTGGGGTCTGCATCGGGCATGAAAGATAGATAGAAATACATTTATATATGGCAGATAATAAGAAGGTATTTGAGGTGGAAATCTGTTTCTTGGTTCTTATAATAAAACAGTGGTAGTCCCAGGGGGTTCTTTTCTTTATTTTAAGGTTTTATTTTTAAGTAATCTCTACACACAACATGGGGCTCGAATCCACAAGTCCTGGATTGAGTCACATGCTCCACTGACTGAGCCAGCCAGGCTTCTTTTCTTTATTTTAAATGCCCTACTTTATCATTACAACCTTTTTTTCAAGGGTGCTAACAACATATTTATAGGTGTTTGTTTCTTTCCACTAGAATGTAACTTTTCAGGCAGAGACTCTGCCCTTGAACCTAACTGGTATGTAGTAGCCACTTGCGTGATGGACAGAAGGCAGGAGTAAGGGAGAAGGATGTTGGAGGAGGAATCCATGATGCACAGGAACTGTTGAAACGGAGGGAGCTGCACTGAATAGGATTGTACTGAGAGGGTTTGGGGTAAATGCTGGAATATCATGGTCCTGTGAGACAGAGAGCCTAGTGATTGTCCGCCTCCAGGTTTTACCAGGCATTGTGAGGAGAATATATTTTGAGGAGTGCATGGGAAAGACACGTCTTCATTCTTTAGTAGAGTCTAGAACATCCCTGGCTATAAGCGGGGCCATCAGACAGTTCTTGTTTTATATACGTATAAAATCCCTGCCCTCACACGAGTGCACCCCCACCTTCTTACTAAATTGCACTTTGGCTGAATGCTCCCCACATACACTGAGAAGCACCATAAACCAGTGCAGGAACCGCATTTTGGGTGCGCACTTGTTGAGATGGTTTTGAAGCTCCTTTTCCCTCATTGCTCTGAATCCCCTTTTAGGAATTCTGTCAGGAACTTCTCAGACCCCAGTGGCTGGGAGAGGGGAGGGCTTGACTCTGAGCACCCAACAAGCTTTCATTGGATCTAGTGCCTCCCTTTACTGGCGAGGAGGCGTAGGCCCTCAGGGCTTGTGCTTGTGCAGGGAGATCTAGTGCTGTTTTGTCCTTGATGCGCCCTAATGTATGTATGTGTGCACCTTGCAGACCGACAGGCGCTGACCTCTGGGAAGGGAGTAGGATTTGGCAGGGGGAGGGCAGGGAGGTGAAGAGAAACGTGCATTTTTACTGGCTCCCTGCTTCACCTTTTTTCTGTCATCACTTCCCCCAAAGAAAGGTTTTAGATGTTTTCCTAATTACCTTCTGACTTACCACCAAATTTAGTACAAAGGAATAGAGTTTGTTGGGAGAGGGTCACAGACTACTGTAAGGTCTACAGTTGGTTTCACTGCCCACAGAAACCCATTGTCATCCCTTTGTGGGGCAGTATTACCCCACTGAAAATGCACGCTCTGCAGACTTCTGTACTATTTGCTTCTTACTATTTTTAAAATTCTTTTTTAACGTTTATTTATTGAGAGAGCATGAGCACAGGAGGGGCAGAGGAGGAGACACAGAATCCCAAGCAGGCTCCAGGCTCTGAGCTGTCAGCACAGAGCCCGATGCAGGGCTGGAACTCAAAAACTGCGAGATCATGACCTGGGCCAAAGTAGGCCGCTTAACTGACTGAGCCACCCAGGAGCCCTTACTATTATTATTTTTTAAAACGAGTGTTATTTTAGAGATCCAGAAGAAAGGTCATGCAGGTAGAAAGGATTGAGCTGCCCTTGAACAAGAGGGTGACTCCGCACTGGTGCTCTTAGTCCTGAGGAGCGAGCCCAGGGAAAAGCAGAAGGTTGTAGCCACCCTGGGCCTGAGCGGCAGCCCTGGCACAAAAGAAGGGGGGAGGGGGAACAAGTGAAGATGCAGGGGAGTGGCAGCAGGACTAGCAGAGGATGGTCTCCCAGCCCAGATGCCCCAGAGGCTTTTCTCTGTTTTCTTTTTCTCCATCCTTTGCTTGTATTTGGCAGGGCGAGTTTGGGAGTTTGGCGAGCTTTGGTTAGAAGGGAGCCTGGAGCAGGGCTTCTAGTCTGTGATGCAACCTCTGTTGCCTGGAGGTGTGTCTCCCCAGGAGAGGGGTCGGGCCGCAGCGCCCCGGGGGACTGGTGGGTGCCCGGAGGGGCAGGAAGGAAGGGCTGCTCTGCATTTGAGGGACCCAGGCAGAGGCTCTGAGAGTGGCTTGGGGAGATCAAATAAATCTTGAAGAAGAGCGAAGAAAACGATGTTTATAAATAACTTGGAAGAGTGATTTTTAAAATTATTTTTTTCATTTTTGTTATTTCAGAGAGAACATGAGCAGGGGAGGGCCAGGGGCAAAGAGAGAGAGGGAGAGGGAGAGGGAGGGAGAGAGAGGGAGAGAATCAATCTCAAGCAGGCTCCACACTCAAGTGTGAAGCCTGACACGGGGCATATGGGGCATGATCCCGCGACCCTGGGATCATGACCTAAGCCAAAACCAAGAGTCAAAAGCTCAACCAACTGAGCCACCCAGGTGCCCAAAAGAGTCATTTTTAAACAAATCAGAGCGAAATTTCCATGACGCATGAATGAAGTAAGATTTCATTAATCTTAATCTAAAAGTAATCTTTTAAGCTAATTTTCTTGTTGCAAGAAAGAAAACGTCAGCATTTTCCGCCTGATGTTCAGAAATTAAAGCTTTTTAGATAGAAATAGCGTTATTAGCCAAAGCTTACTTTCAATTTTTAACTGCTTTCAGTCCCTTGATTTTACAAGTTGTGTATATCAAACCATTAAAAAATATATATATCCTTTGTAGTTAAAGAACAGAACCACATTTTTCGGGTTGTTTTCTGCTACACTTTAAAGGAAGCACTTCCCAAGGGCCCCTGGTGGCTCAGTCAGTTAAGCATCCGACTTTCGGCTCAGGTCATGATCTCACGGTTTGTGGGTTCCAGCCCAGCATCAGGGTCTGGGCTGACAGCTCAGAGCCTGGAGCCTGTTTCAGATTCTGTGTCTCCCTCTCTCTCTCTCTCTCTCTCTCTGCCCTTCCCGCACTGGTGCTCTGTCTCAAAAATAAATAAAACAAAAAAATTTTTTTAAAGGAAGCACTTCCGATTTGTGTGTCCTGTGGAACAGTGCTGCAGGCTGGGAGCTAAAAGATACTTTATAGGTTTTTTTTCCCCCTAGATGATTTTATCGGAATTTTTTTTTCATTTTAAGCTTTTTTTCAAAAAAAAAAACAAGTACATATTCCTAAATTTTGAATTGTTTAGCCAGCCTGTCTACAAGAAAGCTCACTTATTTAAAAAAGTGGTATTCAAGTAGAAAAATCCTTGCTGCTCCTTTATTTCAGGGAAAATCCTAGGCCAGGAGCACGTTACAGGATGTCGACGCATACCTACTTCTGAGTTTTAGTTTACCACTTGGGGCCTCGAGCTGTGCCTGGATGGGCTTATGAATTTTTTGTGTGCACGTGCTAGTATGTTAAGTCTGGAGACAGAATGGGCTGTTTAAAGCCCCAGCTTGCAACTAGTCAGTGGTTTAGGCAGGGTTTGAACCCAGGTTCAGCTAATTCCAGTCCTTGATTTTTCTCTCCCCACTCCCTTGGTGAGAACAGTCCACAGTGAAGACGAATTTCTCTCTGGCTTTTCCTCTAGGTTATTTCAAGTTAGATCTGTAATCACTTAGTGGTTTGGGGCGTGGCATTGTATCTGTCAGACACATTTGAATAAAGGAAATGTAAATATGCTTTTATAGTTTTTTTGTTGAATAAAAATTTATCTCATTTGGGCTCATCCCCCCCTCAAACATCCTAATAAGCCCCTGCAATGTAACTTTCATGTCTACATTTGAAAACTATAGAACAAATTTACTTCTAATTTTTGTTGGTTGACCAAACTGTGTAGACAGCTTAGAAAGGGAAGAGCCCTAGTGCACACATTGGATTCAGCCTTCTTGTGTAGACAGGAAATGGATCAGAAGCTGGCCGGACTGACCATGGAATGGGGCCCTCAGCACGATGGGTGGAGCCAGCTGGGGCCCTGGCAGCACCCCCTCCCGCCCTAGCCTACCACATCTGTCTTCAGATTCATTGAAATGCAAGCCCTCTGAGTGTTTTGCTTTTGAAAAACATCCAACGGGGAGATTGTTTTCCACTGCTAATGCTTAAGGAGTGTTGGCTTTTCCTTTTCTTCTTTCCTGGTCCCTTTTCAGCCATACCACGACACACACCCCACCTCGCCCACATTTACAGGGTTTTTTCCCTAGTCACTCAGAACAAGAATCCAGTGTGAAATTCTTAAATTTTTTTCTACCAAATTATTTATTACATTTTCTAAAGGTGCCGTTATCTAAACAGATCTGTCCCCTATGTTGGGGGAGATCTATTCATTAGGTAAGAACACGTGTCTGAGGTGTGCTAGGAGAAAAGGCTCCTTCCTGCTTACCAGAGGGAAGTGTGGCTGCTTGGCAACACCTTCCATCATCACTACCTCCTTCTTTCCTGTTCCCACATCCAGTATGTGGACTGGCAGGAAATCTGAATAAATGTGTGGGTTTTTTTAGGGGATGGAAGTACCAGAGGGCAGGCAGCTAACACACATTGTGCACCAGCATTATATGGTGCCTGACCTGTCTTTTACAAACTAACCTCCGGGCCAAAGTTTGATCCAGGAAACCATGCGCAGTGTTAGTTATCTTAACGTGAACATGCAAACTCGTTGAATTTGCATTTCGAATTCTGGCTAAGTAAATCTACAGCTCAAATAAATCCTCCATTATTCTGTCAGAGGTACAGAGCCATTTCTCTAACTTGGGAGGAACATGCAGATCAAGGGCTATTTCTCTCTAAATAACACAGTAATGAGTAGAATCAAAGGATTCTGCCCTCTGCGGGGAAGACAGTGAAGCAAAACCCCACCTGCACCGCTTGGTGGTGAGGGTCCCGGAGAAGGTTCCCCGTGGAACTAGAACTTGAGGGCCCTCTCCACAACAAAAATGTCCTCAGACTATTAATTTCAGTAATGAAACCTAATCATGTTTTATGGAAGCAAATGTTTCTGCGTTCATTTCCGTTTCCATAGATGCTGCAACAGTCAGTTATGAGCGCATCTTGAGCTCCATCCCCCTGGGCATTGTCTGCATGTTGCTGGCATTTCACCCGTGTAATGAGAAGAAAAATGACACATAATCTCTTCTTTCCAGCTGTGTTCTTCTTAATTGGCTGACTGGCCTCTTTAATATTTCTAGGACAAGGAATAGCTTGAGAACTGGTTTTTAATAATATTTTGTGTAAATTTTTAAAATTGAGGTGCCTGGTGTTATTATGAAGAGATCTTTGAAAATCTGTGTGTAGTAGGTTTTAGTGTGTATAATAGTAGAGCATCTGTTGGTAAATTACCTTTATCATAGAATTCTGTTAAGTAAGGAATTTTTCTTTTAGTTTTATTTAAATGTTTGGATGTCAGGTATAATGCTAGGTACACTAAGGGTCTAGAAGTGACTCCTGTGAGGAGTTTATGGGATACAGACTGCGTAAACAGAGCTTCCATATTGTACTGTACGTATAAGTCCGTGCTGAGGAGCGTGTGTGCACATGTATATAGTGTGCATTTGGCTGAACAGAGGCGTAGAAAGACCAGAACCCTAAGGCAGCAAAACTATTGGACTGAGACGCATTGGCCACTTAAGATACTGTGTAAAATAGCTGCATGTGTCTGAATCCTACCACTGTCTTTCGGGAATGTGATATTTAATGACTTAATCTTTAAAATCTAAGATGGCAGCTGCCATATTGTAATATGCTATTAACTCTTGTCACGTCTTGTGTGTTATGAGTGGAAATCTGTCTTGGTTTGATCCATAGTTTCTCCTCAATCCCAGCTTCTCCCCCTGTACAGTTCAAATTCTAAGAACCGCCTTAACCAAAGTTTTTTATTAGTTACTGAAGCTGTAATCGTTGGTTAGGTTTGCCACTCAGCTCGAATGGGTGTAATTTACTGCATGTCACAGTTGTGGTCATAATGGATAAGAAAAGTAGAACAAGTTGAAGTCAGCAGTTTTTGATGTTTTAGTGAAAATTCTTCCAAAGTTGGTTAACTTGCATTTCAGATCGCTTCCAAGTATGATCATCAGGCTGAAGAAGATCTTCGAAACTGGATAGAAGAGGTGACAGGCATGAGCATTGGCACCAACTTTCAGCTGGGCTTAAAAGACGGCATAATCCTCTGCGAGTAAGTTCTGGGCATTTCCGTTCTTCTGGTCCTTTCCACAGGGCTCTGTGCCATCCTCCTTCCCAATCCAGGGTGTCAAACCTTAGCATTTCAGAAATGTTTTTAACGTTTCCTTACTGATGTTAAAGGAGCCGACTTTACATGCAAATGCGTGTTTTTGTGTGAACAGTAAATGTCGCCTGTACTTTACTTTTCAGACTCATAAACAAGCTGCAGCCAGGCTCAGTGAAGAAGGTTAATGAGTCCTCTTTAAACTGGCCTCAGGTAAGCAGTCAAACCGGCAGCCTCTCGGTTTTCTTTATGCACCGAAGATTTGAATAAACTAGGCCTTTCAGCAGAAATTAGTGCACATGGCTACCGTTTATTTCTTACCTTGCTTTCATAATTACTTAGAATTAGTTCTGTGATCATTAGATCCTTAGCTTAGTTTTATTTAGTCTGTCTACTCTTGGAGAGGATTTGACACAGCTCATACAGAGAAATACAAACTAGATCTTACAGATAAACAAGGGGAAAAGCAGGGAGTTTAACAACTAATGGTTGATTGTAGAACACCACATGAAGCAGTTTAGTTTATGAACGGGTGTGATTACATAAAATTGGATATTTTGACTGTATATTTTGGGGTAATAAGTTATTTATTAATGTGAGTAATCCTGTACCTTCTGACAGAATTTTAGCCCTGGATAGCTCTGACAGAATCACAGAATTCTTAAAAATATGTAAAGAAGATCTTGCCTTCAATGAACTGAAAAAACACGATTGCATAAAAATTAAAAGACCCTTATGTGACCTACTATAAAATATATATATATATATTTTTTTACACTCTTTCTGTTGAGAGAGAGAGAGAGAGAGAGAGAGAGAGAGAGCTGTGCTTAGTAGGTGTCTGGTCAAGTAGCTCTCTGCCTGACATCTTACAGTAGTCATGAAGGCTTATAATTTTTAGATAACGTGAGTGTCGGTGTCTAGCTCCCAAAGTTATATGGCTCTTTTCCTTTATAGTTGGAGAATATTGGCAACTTTATTAAGGCTATTCAAGCTTATGGCATGAAGCCACATGACATATTTGAAGCAAACGACCTTTTTGAGAACGGAAACATGACCCAGGTTCAGACTACGCTGGTGGCACTGGCAGGTCTGGTACGTATATGTCTTTAATGGCTGACTTTAAAGTCCCACCATGCGGGTGATGAATTACGGCTTCTCTTTCCCATGGGAGTTAGGGCTAGGCTGGGAGCAGCCTCCGTCTCCATAATTATTAGCTTTGTGGCAAGCCTGCTGACATCAGCTGCCTCATATGAGAGCTTAATTAGCATACTTACATTTCAGAGCCACAGGTATTACTGAATGGCCTAAAATATGTTTTTCACCCCCTAGCTTGAGGATTACCTAGCGAAGCCTTCATCTACGGACAGTATCATTTCTTTGTTATTCCTTCTGGGTCCATTTTCATGTGCCTTTTTAGTTAGTGTGCAAATTTCTGTCTAGGCTAAAACAAAAGGATTCCATACAACCATTGACATTGGAGTGAAGTATGCAGAGAAACAAACAAGACGTTTTGATGAAGGAAAATTAAAAGCTGGCCAAAGTGTAATTGGTTTGCAGGTAAGTGGTGTGTTACTGCTTGCTTCAGTACCATCAGTTCTCACCATGTAAAGTGTGTATCTCATAAGTAAGGAATGGATGAGCTATACCATAATGTAGGTTTGGGGATGGATGTGTGGTTTATATAATTTATGTCCATTGAGAGCCCAGGAGACGTTGCTGATGGTGTTAGAAGAAATCTCAGGCATGCCCTCAGACTTGACAATTGTTTCTCTAGGAAATGACTTTCCCCCCTAATTACACTATATTTTTTTTAAGAAAACATATTTTTAAAATTCCTAAATGTTATTGATCAAACGAGGCAACTTTATAAAACCTCAATGCCAGAGTCGTTTATTTGCACAACACAGCAGCCAAGCACTATGGGAAATACTTATTTCAGGTATTTTCCCCCCATCCCCCTGGAGAAGTGTGCCCTCTTGGCCACTGCATCATGTGAGGCGGGTTTATTTTTGTACAGTACACAGTCGTACCTGGTAAGAAACTGGAAACCTGAAATTCCAAACACTAGTCAGTTGGTTACATTATAACCATAATGTACCTTATACATTAGAAGGTAAAAATGATACATAAGAGGTCAAAGCTTAAGGAAAACAAATCAGGTTATAAAGTACGATGGTCAGTGTGATCACAATTTTATTTTAAAGCTGCACGTGCTTATATTTGTATATATATTTATATGCATGTGTATTGATACATACATAACACAAGTTGAGAAGATAAAAAACCTAGAAGGATACACACAAACGTTTACAGCTAGTATCTGGGTGGGAGGATTGTGTTGATTTTTTTCCTCCCTTCCTTTTTAAGGAAAAAGAGCCAAGAGCAAAGTGTCCCCAGCTAGTAGAACTGGGTATACTGGTTGGCCCTACAGCCATATTCTCAGTGGAGAAAAGAATTCTCGTTCCTCTGAATTTGGTTGAGTTCACACTCCTCGTTCTTTCTCTGTCCAGTGACATGAGAGCTGGAGGAATGGAATGTGGTTCTTTTCCCATGAAGATGCTGGTGATTTTAATGAAACTTTGAAGAAGCCCTTTTTTTGCTGCCAGAGAAGACACCTGGCATTATACGATCCTCTGGAGTAGAAAGGCGCACTGCCTAGTCAGAGAGCACCTCTGTCCCTTTAAATGGCTGAAGCGGTGGCTCTTAATTTGGTCATCTGTGCTGTATAGACAGTAGGGGAAGAGGAGCGGGGGAAGTTATTCATGATTCTGCCCTCTGAAACCTCGTTTGAAATAAGTGAGCACCTTGAAAGTTGTGAAAGCATGGAGATTTTGTATCTAGCTACCCTCAGCGCAAAAAAGGACTTGTCAGTCGTTTCCCTCTGTCTTTTTAGGGGAACACAAAAGTTTTGCTTGTCATATATGGTGGTGACTTCTGATAACCATTGCTAATTTTAATTTTTAACCTCAAAGATGGGAACCAACAAGTGCGCCAGCCAGGCAGGTATGACGGCCTACGGGACCAGGAGGCACCTTTATGATCCCAAAATGCAAACTGACAAGCCTTTTGACCAGACCACAATCAGTCTGCAGATGGGCACCAACAAAGGGGCCAGCCAGGTGAGCAGTGGAGGAGGATTATTTAAATTAGCACTTATTCTTTCTTCAATTTTTTTAATGTTTTTTAGTTATTTTTGAGAGACAGAGAGAGCATGAGCAGGGGAGGGTCAGAGAGAGAGGGAGACACAGAACTCCAGGCTGTCAGCACAGAGCCTGATGTGGGGCTTGAACCCATGAACTGTGAGATCATGACCTGAGCCAAAGCCAGACGCTTAACCGACTGAGCCACTCAGGCGCCCCTACTATTTAATTTTTAGATAGAGGGGGACAGGGGGTTCTGTGCTGACAGCAGGGAGCCTGATGTGGGGCTTGAACTCACAATCAGTGAGATCATGACCTAAGCTGAAGTTGGATGCTCAACCAACTGAGCCACCCACGTGCCCCGCACTTACCTTATTAACTATGTTCCAAGGAGGTATTTTTGGTATGGTATATTTAAAGTACATTCCTTCAGGAAAGTACATTTTGCTGAGAAAGCAGAAGAATCAGAGGACCTTTCCTGTAGGAACACAAGTGTGGGGTGGCTCATGGCTTTTGTTGGCAGTCAGAATAGCTGGCCTTTCTATCTAACCAGAAGAAAAGAGATGTTTTCTTACAGCAGCTTTACTTCTTGCCCCAAATCCAAGTAAAATGCTTTCAAATGCCTCTGAAACTTGGCAGGTAAAATCATCTGGTGTTCTAAGAAGAGGTTAGCTAGCCTTCCCATTACCTGTGCATTCTAACCCGTGCGCGATGGTAGTGTTTCCTTGCTAGACCTCCTAGGGAGCCCCCGTAACCTCGGGAGAGCAGGCGGGGCTCACCTCCAACTGGAGTGGGGATAGGCTTGAATAAGCTTTTTCCTTGTGACCTAAAGTCAAAATGTATTATTTGCCGTTTCCGGAACATGTCCTGCCACATGTGGCGTTGTCTCTCACAGGTGCCATTCAGGTTTGCCAGGCTTAACTGGTAAAAAAGCAATGTCTGGTTGGCAAAATGGAGAAATGAGGTAGGAGTTACTGTACTTGTGCCTGGCTCTTTGAGGCTTAAGGGCTGCTCGCGTAAGTTCTGTTGAATGTGTGATGAGCTTCTGAACTTGATGACCTGGAGAGTGTATGTGGTCGTGAAAGGTGCTCACAGGTAACTCTCCAGGGGACCCTCGTTACGCGCTGCTTTTACATTCTTTATGTTGAAGCTTCTCCTAAATCCAACGTAGGTGGCATTTTCTCCATTCTGCATGTGAGAAACCTAAAACTAAAAATATTAGCCTGTTTTGAGGCCACATAGCAGTGTGATAGCAGAGCAGGGATTCGAAGGAAGGGCTGACCTAGTTTGAAAGCCAGTGAATATTGGTTCTTAAGAAAGATTCAGCATCAGGATTATTTAGTAAGCTAGCTTTACCCCTGAAATGAAGTTATTACATTAGTATTCAATACGAATTTCATAATTTATAAAATGTTCACCAGAACAGATTTTAGCCGCTGTTTTACCTTTTATACTGTGTTCTAATACCAGGCGGGGATGTTAGCACCAGGGACCAGAAGAGACATCTACGATCAGAAGCTAACATTACAACCAGTGGACAACTCGACGATTTCTCTACAGATGGGAACCAACAAAGTTGCTTCCCAGAAAGGAATGAGTGTGTATGGGCTTGGGCGGCAAGTGTATGATCCGAAATACTGTGCTGCTCCCACAGAACCTGTCATTCACAATGGAAGCCAAGGAACAGGAACAAATGGGTCTGAAATTAGTGATAGTGATTATCAGGCAG
>NC_043707.1:63948192-64048282 GCF_006229205.1 Suricata suricatta
CAGTTTAGTTATCTGGTTTCTATGTGGAAGACTAAAGTCCTGCTTAGAGCTAAATATGGTCTTTGCCAACTAAATTTAAGATGCAGCATTTTAGAAATTTACATATCAATGTCTCTTCAGTATTGTTTGCTAACTTTTAAATAAAGTCCTGATCCGTGTGCATTTGTGATTATATGTGTACTCATTCTCTTACCTAAACCGACAAGATCTTTTCAGAGTGGTGTTTCTAAAGGAGCGTGTACAAAATCGGCCTGCAGACATTTAGGTCTGGGTGGTGTGTCTGCTCTTCCTGTTTGTGCCAATGTATGGATGTAGAGTTGCTCTGTTTCCTTCAACTGTATTTATTGCTGCATTTCTCAGCATAAACTTATCCCATTGTATTTTTTATAAATAAATATTTTTTTTGAACATTCATATGAGCCACAGGCTGGTTATTTTCTGGCTAACCTCCAGGTAGGTGAAGGCAGATTTTGTTTAGAAAGTCCTCTTTCCCAAGTGCTGTTTTAAGATACTTTATCATTTCTTTACTGAATCCACACAACAGTGCACTTTCTGCTGGAGACTGAGGCTTGGGAAAGTGAAGGGACCTGCCCATTTTACGCAGAAAATGACCAAGATCCAAACTAGTCTTTGACCCTTATTTGACCCTTGCTTAATCCATGGAGATCCACGTGCCTCAAAAGCACCTTACATCCAACTTTGAATAATCTTAAAATCATCTTCAGGAACATTGGTGGGAATGGAGTGGGAATATTTTCTATTCATACTCTAAGGTGAATATATATCAATATGGAACTACCGAGTCCAGAATAGGATCTATTTCTGTGGTTCTGGTATTAAAATGGCCAAACAATAAGGACAAAGACGATGAAGAAGAAGAAGGTCCATCAGCCTTACCGTTTATTCTGTGAATGGCTCTCAGAAGAAGGCCACTTTCCAGGGGCACCTAACGCGCACCTGTCACACGACGGGCTGGAGTTCTGTTCCCTCCTCGCTCCTTGATGAGCTCACCTCCCTCTGTGCCCTCGGGTCTTTTAACTTGTTGATCCTTTTTACAAAACTCTGAAAAACAAAAGAATGAGTTAGACCAGTGTTCTGTGTCTGCACCAACTGCAACCATTTATTTGACCATATCATTTAGGGGAATTTAATCCTTAAAGTTTTCCCTGTTGAATTAAAGTTTTCTTAGGGGGTAGATTTCCAGGTGGATTTGTAATCAGAAAAAGTATAAATCGGGGAAAGAAGCCTGTTAGCTTTCTACCACCATCAGAAAGCATTTCTTTGGGGTAGATACAAATGAAGTGCTATTGTATTTTTAGGTTTTCTATGTTTAATTTTAAGACCATAGAGGTGCTGGTTAAACTTCACTGCCTGGGTGAACCAAGGAGTGCACTGAATGCTGTTTAAAAGCAAAAGGGCTGGGGCGCCTGGCTGGCTCAGTTGGGGGAGTGTAAGACTCTTGATCTCGGGGTTGTGGGGTTCGAGCCCCGTGTTGGGTATAGAGGTTACTTATAAATTCTTAAAAAGAGCAAATATGGCAACAGAATGAAGGAAAGGTACTAAAACGTCACTTGACCCAGATAATCGAGAGAGACTTCATTCAGTTGTGGAAATACCCCTGTCTATTCCTGGTAAGACAGATAAGCAACGGCTGCCTGCTATTTCCAGATAGAAGCTGCACGGGGCTTGACAGGGTGTGGCTTTTCCCGCATCGCTGGGCCTCCGTTAACAAAAGGCCTGAGAACCGTACATCTGTCCATACTAGCGCAGATGGTGACGTGTGTGCTCCCTAAAACACAAAGGGTCTGTGTGGCGCTTGAGGCAAAAATGCTTTAGAGAGAGATCATCCAGTAAACCTCCAGACCACCCAAAAGGCCAGACCAGGCTGACTGCACCAAGGGACTTGGACCGCTCTGTCCAGAACACCTGCACAAGGTCATCTGGTCCATATTAACTGTTCAGCCTCACTTCTCTCCAGGGAGAAGGTTCCAGTAAGGGAAGTGCGTTCAGCCTCAGAAAACAGCCCAAATCTCACTCTGGACATTCAGGCCAGTGGTAGAAGCCCACAGAGCCCTCTGGAAGAGCAAATGAGGCTAAGTATGCGCCTCCTTTACGCGTGTCTTCAAGACTTTTGAGATTTTGAGGATAGAGACTGCAGCAGGAAGTGAAATGTCTGCTTACCAAAAACTCCCGGTCCATAAAGTAGGGCTTTTCTGACGATCCATCATTTGTTTCCAGATCAACAGCAAAACACAGGAAGAGAGTGTCCAGCACAGTTTCAAACACAGATAAGAAACTATGGGCTACGAAGTAGGCAAAAAAAGCAACCAGTAGCAGAGGGATCGCCCACACCTGCAGCACCCGGTTGTAGTTAAATGCCATGAGTCCTCCAAAAACAGTGAGACACACCACCAACACCTGGCAAAACAAGACTTCGCTGAAAACCTTCATATACTGGTTGGTCAGAATATTTAGAAATGATTCTTGTCAACTACAAGTAGTAATTTCATATACATGCATATGTGTGCGTCTGTGTGTACCCTAGTGTGAAGAATGCTTGTCAGAAAATGGGATCCAATGAAATTAAGAAAAAAAAGAGCTATGATACTAAAAGACAACCCAGTTAATGTGGAGTAAGAGGAGGACAGAGGTACTTGCACTTTATCTGTGCCCACTTGTATTTATTTACGTAATCATACCTAAACATTTTTAGTTTTTTTCACCTGACAGCCCCATAAAGCATCTTCGTTTAATATTTGTTATTTTAGTTGTTGTTTATTGATTTTGAGAGAGAGTGTGCGAGCATGATCTGGTCAGTGGCAGAGAGACAGAGGGAGAGAGAATCCTGACGCAGGGCTCAATCTCACCTGAGCCAAAATCAAGAGTTGAACGTTTAACCAAGTGAGCCACCTGGGTCCCCTTCATTTAATACTTTGTAGTAAGTGCCATTTTTAAATAACAGTGCAACCATCCACTGAGTGAATGTACTGTAGTTTAATATGTGATTGTTTTTACCCCAGGGATTACTGCAAGGGCTTCCCAGTGCTGGTGTGGGGAGATAATCGGATTAATCCCGGCTTTGGCCATATGTAATTATATTTCCAGCAGCATGATTACAGACCTGATGTTCCTCCTTTTTACTTGAAAAAAAAAAGTTTGTACCTAATTCTTAAATAAAATGGAGTCCTTCTTGAGTCCCTGTTGCCCTTGGAAACCCATAAAGACAGACATGAATGTCGGAATGCTCCTTCATTCAAAAAAATCAAAGAATCACTAGTTGTAACAGGCTCATTAGAAGCTTATTAGCAATTACATGTTCCTTATGGGAAATATAGGAAAATGAATTATTGCCTAAAACAAAAGATAATTCTGTTATAAAGATGAGACCTCATTCTAAAATTTTTTGGAAGTGGTTATTAGAGAACATCTTACCAAACTCACATAAACGATATTATCCATTTAAAGACAACTGCAGCTTAGATTTAGGCTGTCTTGAAAGGCATAATTGGTTTCTGCTTCTAGAGCTACTGTTGCCTGAAAAATCTCAGGCTAAGCTGAACCTTCAAATATATATATATATATACATAACATACACCTGTGAAATCCATGCATGTTATAACTTGTTAATGACCGTTAACTCTAATAGTAATGCACCAGAGAGGTTTACCAAACACCACGGAGGCACAAAATGCTAAATGAGCCAGGAGTCCTCACATTTGCGTGTGACCAGGTCACAACTGGAGACCAAGATCTTGTTCACTTTGGGGCACCACTGAAGGCCTCAGCATTCATGTCCTTGAGGAGGAATGGCTGGAAGCAGCCAGGATGTCTAGCTTGGAATAGCACAGACATGGCAGGAAGGTCTGGAGGTCTGTGGTCAGGGATTTGAGGGCAGGCAATCAAGTGGAAGTGGGATCAGGCAAACAGTTGTGCAGAACTGGGCCCTGCGGGGGACAATCACAAGCAAAGGGACACACCATGTGGTCCAGTGTAAGGAACCTTCAACCTGAAGACGATCAATTGGAGGCCATCACACCACCAGCATCCATATTTGAGTTAGTCTTCCCCACAAGCTAGAAAAGGCACATGCTATCGGTAGTTTAGATAGGAAGACTGCGGTTACGAGTTGTTAAAGACCCCAAGTTCAGGGCTGCCCTTCACACCAGGAGACGGAGCTCTGAGATGCTCGTTCACTGCACGACATCTACGACTCTTTGCAATTCCTTGAAAAGTACTATTCAGATGACAGTCGAAACGTACCTCTGGCTCTACTTGGGATGTTAACAATCTGTCTTTAGGGACTTAATCCCGTTAAATAATACAGACATTTTATTAGGTTTCAGTACTATTTCCATATATTTTATGATAAAAACCCCACAAAATACATCCATTTAATGAGGCCAGTAGCATTTTCATTTTAGGTATGAAAAAGTGGGAGCCAGAATGGTAGAGAGAACTGAACATTGCAAAGAGAGAAGGGCTAGGCTTCAAATCCTGACTCCACTGATTGTGGGATCCTAGACAAGTTACTAAACCTTAGTTTAATCTGCAAAATAAGGTACCTCGTGGGACTAAGGATTACATGAGAGAATGAGGCACAGCCTCCACTGCAGAGCAAGCACTCAAGAAACATGCATTTTCTTTCAAGCCTTGCTCCGTGGCTTAATGTTTGGATCCCAAGTTTCCCTATTTATTATTTTAGTGAGGACATCTCACCTTTCCTAGAAAAATTATGAAGTCTCCAAAGCAGTTTACAGATGTGAAATGACTTGAATTCTTGGATAAGAGTTTGAGCGCATCTTTTGCTGATGTACAAAAATCTGTCCCGTTAATGGCAGTTGCGGTGTATGCATTCTGAAACAAAAGACAACAGTGAAGACGATGAGGCTTCTTATATTGTTTGAAAGACAATACCAGGGCAATACAGAATATCTGCAAACCAGAGAAAACTGGTTGCTATAAACCCACCATCTCCACCTAGAATAAATCATTTTATTTTCAAAGTCCCTTCTGGTTTCTCATTATATTCACATAGATTTTCACATAGTTGCAGGAAATGGAAAAATAAGTATTTCTGGTAGATATGGTGGATGGGACATCCCCATACAAACCTGGAAATGATGGGTAAAGCAGAAACTCCGTTAATGAACAGCAGAGTTTGAGGACAGAGGAGGAAGCTGAGGTGCTAGAAACAAAGCAGACCCTAGCAAGTCATGAGAACCGAACTTGCAGGCTCAAGGGGCAGGAAAGCAGTAAGGGCTTTGGAGGCTGGGGCTGGAGACTTAACCCCTTAGGGGTAAAAGACAATATTGAGGCCCTTGCTAGGGAACTGAACTCGCAGCTGAAAGACACTATCTGCCCGGGGCCACTGAAATTACCAGAGTCTAGGCAGGGGCGAAGCAAAACCACATCCGCGTAGGCCCGGGCATGATGGAGTCCCACAGACAACCACCCCCGAAGACAATGAAGTAACGCACATGGGAAAAATTTTCAGATGGCTCAAAGGAAAAAGCACCACCACAAGAGAATCTGTACCCTGAAAAAAAATCTGAAATAAAGTATTCAATTAAGTGTGTTTAAGATGCTAAGACAACGGGGGTGGGGGGCACCTGGCTGGCTCAGTTGGTAGAGCAGGAGAGCGTGCAACTCTTGGTCTTGGAGTTGTTTATTTGAGCCCACATTTGGTGTAAATATTACTTTAAAAATAAAATCTTTTTTCCCCATTTTTTTTTATGTTTATTTCTTGACAGAGAGAAAGACAGAGTGCAAGCAGGGGAGGTGCAGAGAGAGAGAGAGGGAGGCACAGAATCTGAACTGTCAGCACAAAGCCCAACATGAGGGCTTGAACCCACAAACCAGGAGATCATGACCTGATCAGCACAGAGCCCGACGTGGGGCTTGAACTCATGAACCATGAGATCATGACCTAAGCCAAAGTCAGACGCTTAACTGACTGAGCCACCCAGGTGCCTCTACTTTAAAAATAAAATCATTAAAAAACATAAAAAATAAAGGTGCTGAGACAATGGAAAGAATAGTGACCATAAGGCATGAACAGCTTGGCATGAAAAGTGAAGAGGGAGAGTGAAAAGCAAACCAAATAGAAATCTTAGAAATGAAAAAATATGTAATTTAAGTGGCAGAGCATCATTTTACATATCTGGCTTTTTTTCCTTTATATAATAAGCATTTTCATATTGCTCCATGGCTTTTATAATTTAAAATTTTTTAATTAAAAAAAATTTTTTTAGTGTTTTATTTATTTTTGATAGAGAGAGAGACAGAGCATGAGAGGGGGAGAGGCAGAGAGAGAAGGAGACACAGAACCAGAAGCAGGCTCCAGGCTCTGAGCTAGCTGTCAGCACAGAGCCCGATGCAGGGCTTGAACCCACGAACGTGAGATCTGATCTGAGCCGAAGTTGGAGGCTTAACCGACTGAGCCACCCAGGTGCCCCTATAATTTTAATTTTTAATAAATACACATTCTATCAGTGGTGTGTGTGTGTGTGTGGCCAGAGCATACTTTAGACTATTTCAAATATTTTGCTATTACAAAAACTATGCAATGAACATCCTAATTTCTTAATTTCTGGATTTTAGATAATTTCTTTTTTTAATGTTTATTTTTGAGAGAGAGACAGAGTGTAAGCACGAAAGGTACAGAGGGAGAGGGGGAGACAGAATTGAAAGCAGGTTCCAGGTTCTGAGTTGTCAGCACAGAGCCCGACATGGGGCTCAAACTCACAAACTATAAGATCACGACCTGAGCTCAACTGAGTTGGACACTTAACCAGGTGAGCCACCCAGGCACCCAGTGGATTTTGGATTATTTCTTAAGGATAAATTTCAAAAATGAGATTACTAAATCAACAAGGACAAGCATATGTGTTTGTGGCATTTATGTCCACAAGGGAAGATTTCCTAGATCATTTCCAAAGTATCTTCTTCTTATGACCATATGATAATTTCAAAACCATCTATTTCTTATATTTCCCTTGAAACCTTTAAAAATACTATTTGTACTGTTTACAAAACAGAATTTATAATTTGCCCGGAAAAATACACTGTAATACTACCTGCTTGGGTTTTGTCATTTCTTTTGGCTTAGGAAAAAGAAATGTTTTTATATCTTGATATACAAATTAATCCTTACCTGTGCCCATTGCCCATTCAAAAACATCACAGGGAAACCAATTTGGAGTCTATTGCTGTAACCCATCTCCCCTCGATACAGCTCTTAATCAGAGTAAGTGATAGAGGAGATAGAGAATAAAAGGGTGGAATTTACCCAACTCCCTCTTCCCCAAGGCCAACTAGAGAGCAGTCTGGTTTTCAAAGACAATAGGCTGGGTACCCTCCGTCCCCCAAAGGGTACCCCGAGTGCCTCAGAGGGGATATTCTCAGTCAGATGTTGGATGAATTCCCTGTAGAAATGCCTTAATGGTGTTCCACAAAGAACTTTTGGTTTCTGACTTAGATGGAACATAAAATTTGCTTTTAAAATCCCAAACTGGTTACCGCAGAAAACTGACCCCAGGGGCGCCTGGGTGTCTCAGCTGGATGCGTCTGATTCTTGATTTTGGCTCCAGTCAGGATCTCACGGTTTGTGGTATCAAGCCCCAAGCTGGGCTCTGTGATGACAGTGCAGAGCCTGCTTGGAATTCTCTTTTCCCCTTTCTTTCTGCCCCTCCCCCACTTGTGCCCCCACTTGTACCCTCGTCTCGCACACACAAATGCATGAGCATTCCCTCTCTTTCTTAAAAACAAACAAACATTAAAAAAAAAAAAAACAACAAACTAAAGCTGGCCCCGGTTTGGGGACTTAAGTCTTGAGGAGGGAGGTGGAAACTCATTTGCTCATTATGTAGCTAAGCATCTTCAATCATCTAAAATTCTAGGAGCCCTGATGACCAACTCCTTATCCTGAAAATACTTTTGTGGGGCGGGTAGATAAAGAATAACATTATTGTTCTTTTAGAGACTGGAAACCAAGATCAAGGGCATTTCTCCAAATCCTCCGGTAAATGAGAGAACCTTTTTTTTTTTTTAGTTCTAACTTTCTGGACATTACATGATCAGTTTTCATTAGGACAAAGTGCTATTTAAAAGCGTGATGAGTAAGGTAAGCTGGGCTTGGTAGCCAGCCTGTCTCTGGGTTCAAATCCCAGTTCTGCCGCCCACCGGCTGTCAGTCTTGGGCAAGTGATTTAACCTCTCTGACTTCAATTTCCTCATCTATAATGTAAATTATAACACCTACTGCAAGGGGGCGTCGGGAGGATTAAAGAACCTGCTCCCCGGAAAGCAGTTAGCAAAGCGCCTTGCTCACAGAAAGCTCGCAGTAAAAGGGAGCTATTATCATCCAGACCTCGCCAAGGATGACCTCATTTACAACTGGGAAACACAGGCAGCTCTTTGAGCCCCGAGGAGGTGTGGAAAGGACCTAGGGTTTCTTTATCCGTGGGATTTGATCCCTCACACCGTCAGGGATCCAGGAAGGGCAGGCTTGGCTTCTCAGACCACAGCCCAGGGCCCAGCAGGGTCTTTCTTTGCGGCCAGGCTCTGTCCCCAGCCCACCCCCCCACCACTGCCCACCTTTAAACTGGGGTTCTCTGTGTACTTCCCGATTTACACTGGGGACCACGGTTTCCACAGGGCCTTCCCTTTCCTTCAGGTCACCACCCGTGGTCGGTTCGGTACTACTGGTCATAAGCAATAAAAATGGATTTTACTTCTTGGCTGAAACAATTCAAGGCTAAAATGGTAATTTCTCTCACATGTGTTGACTCTGCAGATTTGTGGGGCCTATAACCATTGGTCTTCTCTTTCATGTTCCGTGCCCACTGGAAGAGAGCATTAAAACCACTCTGACGGGGAAATTAGAGACGCCTCGCTGCAGTTGCTACACCACTAGTATTTTACCACAAGGTTCAACCCTGAGTGCAATAGAGAGACCTAGAATTAATGTCTGAATGAGTAGTTGGAGGAGGGAAGCATCACTGGAGACCCAGGATATGGACGGAACATTCCTGCAGTTTCAGCATTAGCTAATTTATATCTATTCTCAGTAGATGCGGCTTCCTTGTCGGGCAGCTGGGAAACGGACTGCCCTAAGTGTTCGACGTGGTGAGATCCTGCTCGGAGCGTCTGTGTTTGCCTGCGCTGACGGTACTTGGGGTGAACGTGCTAACAAGCCAGTCTGGAGACTGCAATGATGTGTGGAAAGGACCGGATGTAGTAAGGATGGGGTGAGCAGGCTCTGTTGGTTGTGAATGTTAATCAGGAGATCCTGAAGGCTAACCTTGAAGGAAGACAAGAGGTAGTGGTTTCAGGCTCCTGATTTGTTACCAGGTGACATTCAGTGTGCACGTTTCTTTGGGGCCACCAAACAAGAGGATACCTCTGCATCTTGAAATCGAACGGAAAAGAAAGATTCCCAACTCAACGATGGGAGCGCCTCACTATCACATCTCCATTCTCACTCCCTGGCCTGGGATTAGACTCCCTCCCTCTCGACGTGTGGTGTGATTCGTTTTCAAACTTTCACGGACTGTCACAGGCAGAACGGGAGGGTGCAAGGAAGGACACAGACCAGAACGGTCCTACATGGCAGTGAGGACAGGTGAACACTGAATTCTAACTCAGGTATGGTCCTGTCATTTCCAGCCAGTGCTTCCAGAAGCTCTCCCAGGTGGCCCTGTGCTCTCCGAGGGCAGATCTCCCCTCGTCACTGTCTCCTATTTAGCTAGAAAGCCCTGTACCTCCTCTCAGCCATGCCTCTGGGGAGCCCCAAGCACCTCCATAGTGCCTACTGGGCTCTGTGTTAAGTCAGGCATAGATAGGGCGCAATCATCCTTCCACAGAGCACACTGGTGTCATTAACAGTCACAAGCCAGGGGCCAGGCCAGGGAAAAGGAGCCCTTCTCTGGGAAGAAAATAAGACTGCGAGGAATTGTAGTACTTGTAGGACTCCTCCCAAGGTCCTCTGCTCCCTGCTGCTCCACATCCTTCCCAGAGGGCTGACGGCGGGTTCCTAATTTGTTTCTGTGACCTTGCTTTTTTTTTTTTTTTTGCCTATAGTAGCAAAGTTTCACAGAAGTGAAACTTCTGTGTGTAAATTAATGACTACTACTACTACTAATAATAATAATAAATAGTAATAACAGCAGCATTGATGGGGTACACACCGTGTGCCAGGCCCTAACGCTTTACCTCACTTACCCCTGCAGACCCCGCTAGACAAGGCTGTTGAGGAAACCACAGCACAGAGGAGTTAGGTGGCATGCCCCTGGGGTGCGTGCGTGCGACCCGTGTTACATGACTCACAACGGGGGATCTCGGACTCATTCAGGAAAGCATTTACTGTGAGCTGTACGTTGGGCTTTTCCTCGCAAAAGGCTCCAAATGACAAAGCGGGGCTCTCATGAGATGTACTGTGAAAAGGGTGAAGGATGTGGCAGGATGGCTCCATGGAAAGAGGCTGGGGTCCAATCACACGCCCTCCAAAGACAGGCTGTGTGGCTTCCACGAAGTGATGTCCCTTCTCGGGTGCCCCGTTCCATAGTTTGTAAAAGGCGTCTGCCTGCTCTGAAGTTCTGGCCTAAAAATGCCTTACGGCTGTCCTCTACTTTGTCATGTTGTGTAATCTCGTTGGTCACTAATGACCATTCAGTGAAACAATCACCATGGGTATTATTATCCCCATTTTACAGAAAATGCTAGTCACTTAAGAAAAATGAAAGAGATTGAAGTATACTTTTAGGTGACAGAAAAGCTGGAATATCTCTGTACTTTACTCTGAGAGTTGTCCAAGAAATGTTAATTGCGCCTTTGGCCGAAGGAACATTTTTGCTCCTTAAGTCAAAACTGAAGCCAGCACAGTCCGGCCCTGTGTCCTTCCTCGGCTAAGGGCGGCTGCTTCTCCTCCCACTAAACTGAAGTGGTTCCTTCTTTTGGTGGAGGAGCTGGAACCTGAGATTCTACTGACGCTTCCAAAAGGTAAACAGAGTTTCCCCGCGTATAGGCAGGAAGGCGTGTGCCAAACAACATGCCATGAATAGCCAGATTTATTTCTGGAATGTCTTCCTCGTAAAGTTCTGATATTTATTAACTCAAAATATAACACGGATTACTAAAATGAACGTGAAAAACTTGATGGTGAATAAATAACCCTGGTATTCATACTTCCCTCAAAACTAAATGAAATGCAGTGCAATCTGAGCCCGAATACACCCCAAACGTCCAAGCACCCTGCCTTGGGATTACACTAAAACTCGCAGGAGCCATCCCAAGCCGGTTCCATCGTGAGCTGTTTCTGGCACGAACGCATGCCCACTGAGGTGTACACAGCCAGCCTCTGGGTCTTCCAGGACCTTGCGGTCACCCTTCAGGGCCATTCAGGAGTTCAGTAGTCACCAGCTGTGAAAGTCCAATGAGATGGCGAGCGGGGACATCTGCCAGGCCCCTCCAGGTGGGAGGTGGATGGAAAGAGGACCGTGCCTACGCTGGGAACGGCGCTGCCTGTAAAGCCACGGCAGTGCTGTCTCGTGTGTTCTTTTTAAATTTGCTTTTTGCTCACTTTTTAGAATAATGGTTTTATTATTTTATGCCCATTATTAAACCATCAAGCAACATAGAGACCAAGAAAGTAAGAAGGGGCACCTGAGTGGCTCAGTTGGTTGAGTGTCCGACTTCAGCTCAGGTCATCCTCTCACAGTTTGTGAGTTTGAGCCCCACATCCGGCTCTTTGCTGACAGCTCAGAGCCTGGATACTGCTTTGGATTCTGTGTCTCCTTCTCTCTCTCTGCTCCTCCCTTGCTCAAACTCTTGTCTTTCTCTCTCAAAAATAAATAAATGTTTAAAAAATTTTTCTTTAAAAAGGAAATCACTCTGATCCTACACCTCAGAAATAAACATTGCTCACATCACGTGGACCATGCCCCGACATTTCTCTGCAAGTATATCAGACAAAAGGGAGGAAGAATGGATGGACAAACATAAGTTATAAGATAGAACATACTCTATGTGGTATCTTATTTCTATTTTTAAAGATTTTTTTTTTAATGTTTGAGACAGAGAGGGAGGGAGGGAGGGAGAGAGAGAGAGAGAGAGAGAGAGCGAGCGAGCGAGCGTGTGTGCGTGCAGGGGAGGGAC
Source organism: Suricata suricatta (assembly GCF_006229205.1). Taxonomy (NCBI): domain Eukaryota; kingdom Metazoa; phylum Chordata; class Mammalia; order Carnivora; family Herpestidae; genus Suricata; species Suricata suricatta. Next base: position 63,960,345 of record NC_043707.1, read on the forward strand.
AGAGAAAGAGGGAGACACAAAATCCGAAGCAAGCTCCAGGCTCTGTTCTGTCAGCATAGAACCTGATGCAGGGTTTGAACCCACAAACTGTGAGATCATGACCTGAGCTAAAGTCAGATGCTTAACTGACTGAGCCACCCAGGTGCCCCTAAAGATTTTATTTTTAAGTAATCTACACACCCAACATGGGGCTCAGACTCACAACTCTGAGATCAAGAGTTACATCCTCTACTGATTGAGCCAGCCAGGCTCATATGTTATTGTAAATAAAAACACTAATATTAATTTCACTTCAACAGAAGAAAATGAAACTAAACTGAAAGTGAAGGAATATTTGAATTCTAGGCAAATGTATCTTCATAAACTAGCCTTATCAGGTTTCTAAAAGAATCTTTCTAAAATCAGCATTAAAAATGTTTAGAGATCCTTTTTTTTTTTTTTTAACACTGTCTCTTAACTGTAGGTAGCACTGGTGGTGGAAGATGGGTGGTGAACCCAGGGGATTACCATCCCAAGTCCATTCTTTCACGTTCAAGAGAAGTAGCTGTTCTGCCTCATTCATAGAAACACACAGAGAAAGTCAAGCAAACTGAGGAAACAGAGGAACATGCTCTAAATGAAAGGAAAAAAACTCAGAAAAAGAGCTAAATGAAATGGAGATAAGCAATCTACCTGATAAAGAGTTCTAAGTAATGGTCATAAAGATGCTCACCAGACTGGAGAGAAGCGTGGAAGGATTCAGTAAAAACTTCAACAAAGAGATGGAAAACATAAAAAAGAACCAATCATAGTTGAATAATACAATAACTGAAATAAAAAACACACTAGAGGGTATCAATAGTAGATCAGAAGATACAGAAGAATAGTCAGTGATCTGGAAGACAGATTAGTCTTCAGCAAAAAGAAAAAAGAATATTAAAAATGAGGATAGACTGGGACACGCGGGTGGTTTAGTTGGTTAAACATTCAACTCCTTAGTCAGCTTGAGTCATAATCTCACGGTTTATGAGTTTGAGCCCCACATCAGGCTCTGCGCTGACAGTACAGAGCCCGCTTGGGATTCTCTCTCTCCTTCTCCCTCTGCCCTTCCTCCACTGGTGTGCTCTCTCTCTTCCTCCCTCTCTCAAAATAAACTTAAAAACAAACTTTTATTAAGTGAGGATAGGCTAAGGGATCTGTTGGGACAACTTCAAGTGAACAAACATTATAGGGTCCCAGAAGGAGATGAGAGATAGAAAGGTGCAGAAAACGTATTTGAAGATATAATGGCTGAATGTGTACCTAACCTGGGGAAGAAAACAAATATCCAGGTTCAGTTCCAAACAAGAGGAACCCAGGGAGATCCATACCATGACACGTAATTAATTGTCAAAGATTAAGGATAAAGACAGAATTTTTTATTTAAAAATTTTTTTTAAATGTTTATTCTTTGAGTGGGGGGGGGGGTGGGAAGAACACGAGCAGAGGAGGGCAGAGAAAGAGAAAGACACAAACACAGAATCTGAAGCAGGCTCTAGGCTCTGAGCTGTTAGCATAGAGCCCGATGCAGGACTCAAACTCAACAACTGTGAGCTGAAACTGGACGCTTAACCAACCGAATCACCCAGATGCCCCTAATTTTAAAAGCAGCTAGAGAGAAGCCACTAGTAACATACAAGAAAAACCTCATAAGACTGTCAGTTGATGTTTTAGCAGAAACTTTGTAAGCCAGAAGGGAGTGGCATGATATATTCAAAGTGCTGGAAGGAAAAATCTTACAACCAAGAATACTCTACCCAACAAGGTTCTCACTCAGAACTGAAGGAGAAATAGGCTTCCAGACAAAGAAAAGTTAAATGAGTTAGTCACCACAAAACTGGCCTTACAAGAAACATTAAAGGAACTCCTTTAAGTGGAGAACAAAAGGCCATGGCTAGAAGACAGTTATGAAAGGGAAAAGTTTCACTGGTAAAAGCACACAGGGGAACCTGGGTGGCTCAGTTGGTTAAGTGACTCTTGTCTCAGTTCAGGTCACAATCTTATAATTGTGAGCTAGAGCCCCATGTCAGACCCTGCCCTGAGTATGGAGCCTGCTTGGGATTCTCTCTCTCCCGCTCTTTCTGCCCTTCCCCCACTCAATTTTTTCTCTCTCTCAAAATAAATAAACACTTCTTTTAAAAAGCAAGCATACGGTAAAGGTAGTAGAGCAATATTTATAAAGCTAACCTGAAAGTTGTAAGACAAAAGCAGTAAAATTAATTATACCTAAAGAAATTAGTTAATAAGGACTCAAAAAACAAAAAGATGGAAATATGACAACATATACATAAAATATTGGGGAGGAGTAAAAAAAAGTTCTTTTAGAACGTGTTTGAACTTAAGTGACCATCAACTCAATATAGACTACTTTATCCTTAGGATGTTATGCATGAACCTCATGGTAACTAGAAAGCCTATAATCAATACACACAAAATAAAGTGAAAGAAAACTACACATAACACTAATGAAAGTCATCAATCATAAAAAGAGCAGGAGAAAAAAAAAAGAGAAGAACTACAAAAACAACAAAATGGCTATACATATATACTTGTCAAAAATAACTTTAAATGTAAATGGTCTAAATGTTCCAATCAAAAGTCACATGGTGGCGCAATGGATTCAAAACTCAGACTCATCTATATTGTCTACCAGAGACTCACTTCAGACCTAATGACATATACAGACTCAAAGTGAAAGAGTAGGAAAAAATATTCCATGAAAATGGAAAAGAAAAAAAAACCTAGGTAGCAATACTTATATCAGACAAAATAGACTTTAAAACAGAGGCTATCACAAGACACAATAAAGGGCCTTATATAATGATAAATGGATCAATCCAACAGAAGGATTTAATAATTGTGAGTATCTATGTATTCAATGTTGGAGCACCTAGATACATAAAGCAGACATTAATAGACATTACAGGAGAAACTGACAGTAATACAATAATGGTAGTGACTTTAACACCCCATTTACATCAATGGATAGATAGTCAGGCAGAACATCATTAAGGAAACAGTGCGTTTGATTGACACAATAAAGCAGATGGACTTGAGAGCTATATACAGAACACTCCATCCAAAACCAACAGAATACACATTCTTTTCAAGTATGCATGGAGTGTTCTCCAGGAAAGATCACATGTTAGGCCATCAAATAAGTCTCAATGGATTTAAGAAGACTGAAATCATGTCATGTATCTTTTGGACCATAACTATGAAATTAAAAATCAATTACAAGAAAAAATTGGAAAAAACACAAACACATGGAGGCTAAACAACATGCTACTAAACAATCAATGAGTTAAGGAAGAAGTCAAAGAGTAAATTTAAAAAATATATAAAGACAGGGGTGCCTGGGTGGCTCAGTTGGTAAGCATCCAACTTCAGCTCAGGTCATGATCTCATGGTTTGGGAGTTTGCCACATTGGGGTCTGTGCTAACAGTTCAGAGCCTGGAGCCTATTTCAGATTTTCTGTCTCCCTCTCTCTCTGCCCCTCCCCAACTCACGTTCTGTCTCTTTCTCTCTCAAAAACAAAACAAAACACATTAAAAATATATAAAGACAAATAAAAATGAAAACATAACAGTCCAAAATCTTTGGAATAAAGCAGTAGCAGGTCTAAGAGGGAAATTCATAGTTATACAGGCTTTCCTCAAGAAACAAGAAAAATCTCAACAACCAAATCTTACATGTTCTAGTTCTAAAGGAACTAGAAAAAGAACAAAGCCCAAAGTTAGTAGAAGGAAGGAAATAATAAGGATCATATCAAATAAATCAAATAGAGATTTAAAAAAATAGGAAAGACCAATGAAACCAAGAGCTGGTTCTTTGAAAAGGAAAACAAAATTGACAAACTTTTAGCTAGGCTCATCATGAAAAAAAAGATGACCCAAATAAAAGATGACCTAAAATAGATAAAATCTGAAAAGATCAATTAATAGTAACACAATTGAATTGCTAATCAAAAACTCTCAACAAACAAAAATCCAGGACCAGAGGAAATCACAGGTAAATTCTACTAAACATTTAAAGATGACCTAATATGTATTCTTATCAAAGTATTCCAAAAAAGAAGAGGAAGGAAAGCTTTTTTTTTTTTAACGTTTTATTTATTTTTGATACACAGAGAGTCAGAGCATGAGAGGGGGAGGGGCAGAGAGAGAAGGAGACACAGAACCGGAAGCAGGCTCCAGGCTCTGAGCTGGCTGTCAGCACAGAGCCTGATGCGGGGCTCGAACCCACGAATGTGAGATCTGACCTGAGCCGAAGTTGGAGGCTTAACCGACTGAGCCACCCAGGCGCCCCGAAGGAAACCTTTCAATACGTTGTATGAGGCCAGCATTACCCTGATACCGAAATCAGACAAAGACACCACACAAAAAAGAAACCACAGGCCAACATCCCTGTTGTACAAAAATTATCAACAATAGCAAACTGCATTCAACAATACTTAAAAGGATCATTTATCACAATCAAGTGGGGTTTATTCCAGGGTTATAAGGATGGTTCAAATATCCAGAAATCAATCAGTATCATACATTATATTAACAAAATCAAGATAAAAAACATATGATCATCTCAGTAGATGCAGAACAAGTATTCTACAAAATCAACATTTGTTCATAATAAAAACCCTCAACTAAAATGTGTTTAGAGGGAATGTACCTCAACCTATTAAAAGCCATATATGAAAACCCACAGGTAATATCATACTTGATGGTGAAAAACTGAGAGATTTCCCTCTAAGATCAGGAACAAGACAGGGATGTCCACTCTTACCACTTCTTTCAATAAAGTACTGGAGAAAAAAACCCCAAAGGACTGGAAGTAAGTTGTAGTGACAGCAATCAGACAAGAAAAAGAAAAGGCATCCAAATTGGTAAGGAAGAAGTAAAACTGTCACTATTTGCAGATGACATGATACTGTACACAGAAAACCCTTAAGATTCTACCAAAAAACTAGAACTAGTAAATAAATTCTGTATAGTTTCAGGATACAAAATTAATATACAGAAATCCGTTTCATTTCTATATACTAATAACAAAGAAGCAGAAAGAGAAATTAAGGAGACAATTCCATTTACACTTGTACCAAAATAAATAACATATCTAGGAATAAACTTAGCTGAGGAGGTGAAAGCCCTGATCTTAGAAAATTATAAAACATTGATGAAAGAAACTGTAGACACAGAAACAAATGGAAAGACATACCACAACCATGGAATAGAATATTGTTAAAATGTCCATACTATCCAAAGTAATCTGTAGATTCAATGCAATCCTTATTAATATACCAATAGTATTTTTCACAGAACTAGAACACCTAATGTCTGTGGGACCACGAAAGACTCCAAATAGCCAAAACAATCTTGAGAAAGAACAAAGCTGGAGTTATCACAATTCAAGATACACCATACAAAGCTATAATAACCAAATCAGTATGGTACTAGCACAAAATAGACACATGGATAGAACAGAGAGCCCAGAAATAACCCACACTTATATGGTCAATTAATCTATAACAAAGGACACAACAATATTTAACAGGGAAAAGACACACTCCTCAATAAATGGTGCTGGGAAAACTAGAGAGCTGTGTGCCAGAGAATGAAACTGTTATTACTTTCTTACATCACACACAAAACTAAACTCAAAATGGATTAAAGATCTAAATGTGAGACCTGAAACCATAAAACTCCTAGCAGACAGAGGCAGTAATCTCTTTGACATCGGCCTTAGCAACATGTTTATGGATAGGTTTCTGAAGGTAAGGGAAACAAAAAGCAAACATAATCTACTGAGACTACACTAAAATCAAAAGCGTTTACACAGCAAAGGAAATGATCAACAACACAAGTCAACACACACACAAAAACCAAATCAATTAAAAAATGGGCAGAGGACCGAATACACAGTTTTCCAAAAACATACAGATGGCCAACAGACACCTGGAAAGGTGCTCAACACTCATCATCAGGGAAATACAAATCAAAATCACAATGAGAATACCACCTCACCCCTGGCAGAATGGCTGGAATCAAAAAGACAAGAAATAAGTACTGGCAAGGATGTGAAGAAAAAAGAACCCTTGTTCATTGCTGGTGGGAACATTACTTGGTGCAGCCACTGTGGAAAACAGTATGGAGGTTCCTCAAAAAAATTAAAAACAGAAATATCACATTATCCAGTAATTCCACTATTACGTATTTACCTAAAGAAAGACACTGATTTGAAATGATAGATGCACCCCTATGTTTACTGCAGCATTATTTATAACAGCCAAGATACAAAAGCAATCCAAGTGTCCATCAATACATAAATGGGTAGAGGAGATGTGGCATATATACACAATGAAATGTCACTCCGTTATAAAAAATAATCTAATCTTGCCATTTGTGACATGGATGGACCTACAGGGTGTTATGCTAAGTGAAATAAGTCCAACAGAGAAAGGCAATACATATGATTTCACTTATATTGAATCTAAAAAACAAAACAAAGAGCAGAAACAGACCCATAAATACGAGAACTGATGGTTGCCAGAGGTGGAGGGGCACAAACTGGGTGAGGGAGAGCGGAAGACACAGACTTCCCGTTAGGGAATGAATAGGTCACAGGGATGAAAGGCCCAGCAGAGGGAAGAGAGTCGGTGGAACTGTAATAGGGTGTGGGATGTCAGAGAGTAATTGCACTTGAGGGAGCCCAGCACACCGCAGAGTTGTGGGATCATTATGCTGTACACCTGAAACTAGTGTGACCCCGTGTGCCAACTGGACTTCAATAATAATTAAAAAAAAAAAAGAATAAAAAGATAGAGGTTTAAAGGAGATGCTGACTCCCCAGAGAGTAATTTCTAAAAAAAAAAAAAAAAAAAAAGTTCCCTGCATACTCTCTCCCACCTCCTGATTCACTAGTGAGTTTCATTGTTATTCTGCACTTTACAGTGTCTGCACTGCCCCTCCTGATCCCTCTAATGCTGTTCCTTCTGCCGAGATGCTCCTCCAGAGCCCCAACTCTCTCTGTGAAGCTAATGTCTGTTGAATGTTAAAGGCAGATGCTTTTGGCAAACCAAGAATGTTTTCTCAATAATATTTCCTCATACAAAACCCACACTCAATGGCTTTTACCTTTGTTCTTTTGGCAGAATGTCAGGATTAAAAGGCACCCCAGACATCACCCAGAGACATCCTCTTATTTTACTGATGACGAAATGGAAATCTCAACAGGCCAAGTGACCAGACATAGGTGACAAAAATGGAACATGGATTAGGTCTTCACAAGCAATGCTCCTTCTGCCCAAAATCCAGAAAGCCAAATCAGGCAACGACATCTTGCTGAAACTGATCTGTCACTGGCGTGTGAGCAAACCCACCAGAACAATAATTTCATTAAAACCGATGAGGCATGTCCAGAATACAGGGTTTTAAAGGAAGTCCTGCCTTGGTCCAATAGGCCCCTGACCATCACAGAGGTCTCTCTTGTCCATTCGTCTCATTTGACCTGGACACAATCAGTGGAGGGAATGACCAAGGCAGAAGGGAGGTTTGATCTTCCATAAGGCAACATGAACTTGTGGATCCGTGACATGGGAAATGCTTGTTGTTTCTTTTCCTTTTTTTGACATCAGGCTTTATTAGGTAGAAGATTAAATAGATGGCCTGTCCCTTTTAGTGAAGACCACTAGTTTCCTCTCCCCTTTACCCTTCTGCTTGATAAGGAAGCCCAGGCAGCACAATAAAGTCACTAAGGCACAGATATGCAGTCCTACGGATCACCACATACTAGTGCTGTCACCACAGATAAGCTCTTCAGCCTCTGGGCCTCAGCTTTCCCGATTGTGCAAAGAGGATAACACCGCCCGATACGGAGTATCCCCGAGAGGATAAAGTAGAATGTCTACCATGGTGCCTGGCACACTGTAAAAACTCAATAAATGGCTGTTATCTACAGGCTTTAGAAGATTGGTTCTCTAGAACCAGAAAAGAATGCCCCGCATCTCTGATCTGAAGCGCAGGACCGTGGAAATGCCAGGAGGAGATAGAGTGTGGAAATGGGAATGTTTACATGTTTTCATATGTTGCACGCTGTGGGGAGATCATTTTAAGTCAAGTGTCTGACCCTTCACGAACACGTTTTTGGTGGGCTTGGGGCTGATAAGGCAAAGACTGACCTGCACAAGAAAGGCTTGGTGACAGAGAGCTTGGTGGACAATGGCAAGGTCGCTGGTGGCAGAGAATGATTACTCGTTTGCAGCATAGCTCACCCAGCTTGCAGCAAAAATACTCTTAAGAAAAATGCATTTGCTTAAAGACCCTGACTAGAAGTACAGATCTTTTCCTTCTGAAGCTTCGAAAGACTATCAGCCCTTCTGCGTCAGCCTCCTCCATCCATGGGCACTTCTCAGAAAGCAGGTTCCCTGGAAATCAGTCTGCAGTGTTGGTTAGTGCAGCTCTAGCGAGAAAGGTGGCTCTTCTGAGCTGGTATTTCTGCTTTCTTTATTGCCTCCCTGCTACTCTTAGCAGATGCTAAATGCTGTGAGAGGGTGGCACGAAGCCAGGGCTGGTCCTGAGAAAGTTCAAACCCTCATATTCAATCCCCCTTCCAACCACAGACAAGGTCGGGGCTGGGGGCAGGGCACCAAGCCGGGTCAGCAGCCTTGTGATCTTGGGACCTCACCAAGTTTCTTTGTTGCCACCTTGTTGGAGGCAAGACATGGGCACAGCAGACAGGCCCCGAGTGCCCTTCCCTGCCCCCTCCGAGATGCGTCCTGATGAAGGCACTTGGCCTCAGCTGTCTCACTGCCTGGATGAATGCAGTCTAGCAAATGCTCCTCACAGCCCTGCCCCAACGCCAACTGAGGCTGTCCGTGAAAGCCAAAAGGAGGGAGAAGATGAACCCACTTGTCGAACTGTCAAAGCCTGGATCCTCCTGCCAAAACTTTTAGGAACTGTCTAGATAAGGAAGCAAGTTGAACCCAAATTCCATTGCTCCCCTTCTAGTTTTCAGACCTTGTTTCTCAACCACCTATAGAGATGATAGCGTAAATGAAAGGAGTGTCCAGCGGCCGCAAATACAGGCATGTCGGCTTCCTCTTCCTCTGCTCTCTTGACTGGTTTCTTTTCTCTGTGTACTTTCCTCTTCTCCACATCTCCCATTCCAGAAGGACTCAGGCTCTGTGCTCATTCCCTTACTTGAGATTAGGGGGCTACTGAGGGCTCGAGGCAGGAGGATACCCAGTCTGCAACTCTTACTAGCTTTTGCTTTCCAAAATTTTAAGCTCTTACCTACCAGCAGAGAAGGTGAAGGAAGGGGATTCTCGATATGAACTAAATGTCTCAGAGCCTTAGGTGGGCATGTAGGTCTTCTTCCACCCCTAGATTAGAAAATGAGACTCCTCTGGGCTGAAGGAAGGAGGGAAAAGAGACCTGAGGGTCCCAACCTACAATCCAGGTCTTCTTTTTCTCAGCAAAGCGTGGAGAGGAGGCAAGACTCTAAAGGGAAGTGCTCACTTCTGGGGTCTGGGTTTGCCAGGAGTGAAGGGCTTACAGAGACACATGGCTTTTGGTGCTAAAACCTGAACCATCCCAGACAAAAAAGGAGGGTTGGTTTTCCCACCACTATGCTTCCAGGCAGTCAGGACCATGAAGAGCCTTGAAAATCACTCCTGCTCCCCAAACAAAGCCTGAAGATGGGATGTCATGAAGAGGAAAGGTGGATGTCTCAAGGGCAACCTTTGTGCATAATGCTTGAGGACACCTGGAATCTCCTAAAAGACAGTACGGGGATAGCCCAAGAGTAACAGCTCAAATTTACTGCCAGTCCCGTATAAAGCAGCTCAAAGTCAGAAATCAGGTTAAAAGGCATGATACAGTATTCCCCGCACATCTGACTTTGTCGTTGAGATTCACACCCATATGGAAGTCAGGCAAGGATGACACACAGGCCGGGGGCCCAGCGCACTGCCAGATTCCAGCCTGTGGCAGAACATGAATCAGTAACTGGGGCATTGATGGGTCTTGAGTTCCTCAATCACTGTGATGCACATCTTTCAGGTTGTTTTCTACAAATGCACCCTTTAGTCCCTGGCCAACAATCACTCTTTCCTCCTAACTAGTCTCAATGTCTAGGACAAAGACAATTGGGGGATGACAGAGGAATGTCCTCACAGCCACAGTCTTGCATAGAAGGGTACAGAAGAGAGGAGGGGAGGCACGAGTTTGGAGGTGAGTAGTCTGAGCCCATTGATGACAGCTGTTCCAGGAGCAGTCTCAGATAGAAATGACATGAAGAAACCTGCTTTCCATCATGGGGAAGATTAGATTTGGGGTAGGAACTACTTCATGGCTTAATTTCATTTCCCACACTAAATGAATTTGGGAACTGTTGAAACTTAATCTATCATCTTACATTTTTAAAAAGTTTTTATTTTAAATCCCAGTTAGTTAATATACAGTGTAATAGTTTCAGGTGTACAATATAGTGATTCTACATTTTCATACAACACCTGGTGCTCATCACAACAAATGCACTCCTTAATCTCCATCACCTATCGGATGGGCTAAATAACGTTTACGTTTCTTAAGCACTGAGGGTAATGTGGAGAACTAAGTTCCATCTTCCATTCTGAACCACCTCTCCCAACCCAGCCCCACTCCTGGCCATGAACTACAGATGGTGGCGGGCCCAGCCTGCCTCAGTGGCCCAGCAAGCATGGCACCCACAGCAGACACGAGCCTGTGGACGGAAGAGCAGTCTGTGTGCAGCTGCCACAGCCCCACATCAAGTACTCTTCATCAGAGCAGTAGTTTCATGGGTCACCTGCTTCCTTATTTATGAGGAAATTGCATTTTGCTAACCTCAAAGGCAGTTTTCAAAGACTAGAGTTAGAAATGCGGCCAATCTCCCTCAGCATATTTCCAGGGTGGTTTGAGCATGCCATGATGAGAAGGTACAAAAAATATGAAGCGGTTGCTTTACGGTTGCTCAGACTTGTGAAAAGAGACTTACAGTGAAGCAAATGGCAATTCTTTGGGACAGATGGCCTTTGAACCAGTGTTGTTGCAAAAAGTCCCTTGATGGACCTTGACACAACGGCCCTGGACTGCTGAAAAATGGGTGTGAAGAGACAGAAAATGAGTTCTAGATGCGGAAAAGAGAGGCCAAAAGCATTGCTGTGTGGGGCCTGTGTCCTTAACTTCAGCCTACAGTCCTTTCTGATGGTCCGGTCATGGATTCCGATGCGAATGTTGACTTTCCATCACAATCACCCTTCGTGAGGGGGAAGCCCGGGCATTACTCTGGACCACAGAAACTGGAAGCACCATGCTTAGCAGTTCGACTGCTCCCAACAAGCCGTTAGTCCAGTGGTTCTGGCTGAGGGTGGGTGGGGACGAGAAAGGTGCCTCTGGAGGAATTCTCTACGGACGCTGATACACTTCTAACCAAGCAGGCTTCATGAATAACCCCTGGGCTTAGCACTACTCCAAGTGCACAGGCCAGAATCAGAGCGCTTCACTTAGTGGGCTGATAATCATGAGAGTGACTGGTATTTATTCAGTATCTGCCTCTACATGCCAGTCACAAAACTGAGAGCATTGCAAACATTATTTACTTATAATAATTCTGGGAGATAGGTATTGTTTTACCCAATTTGTCTGGCATATGGTAGACTCCCAGTATTTGGTGAATGTATGAATCAACTAAAGTAACTAACTGCCCTCCTTCCCCTCACAAAAGAAACCAACACTGACGGAGCATGTACTGAGCCAGACACTGTGCTGTCTTATTTGTGTGTATTAGCTGAGTTGACCTTCTTACTGCCTATGAGACAGGTTTAGGAATTTTGCTTGAGGCGCCTGGGTGGCTGAGTCGGTTGAGTGTCTGACTCTTGGTTTTGGTTCAGATCATGATCCCAGGGTTGTGGGATCAAGCTTCATGTCAGGCTCTGCTTTGAGCACTGAGTCTGCTTGGGATTCATTCTCTCTCTCTCTCTCTCCCCCCGTCTCTCTCTCCCTCCCTCCCTCTCTCCCTCCCTTTCTCTCTCTCTCTCACCCACTTCCCCTTTCCCCCACTAGCTTGCTCTCTCTCAAATAAAATTTTAAACAATTCTTTAAGAAATTTGCTTTATATATTGGGGAACTGAGTCTGAGAGATTAAACCACCTGTCCGATGTCACAGTGAGTGGAGGAGAATAGGGCTGCTGGCCTTCTTCCCACTTTATCAAGCTTCTGGGAAATGGATATATGGTCCAGGCCCAAGGAGAGGGCAGTGGGGGAGGAAGAAGGAGCTCTCATAAGATATGGATAAATGTCTTCCAGAAAAAGGGGAGGGCTAAAGTGTCAGGAGAAGAGAAGAGGCTTGGAAAAAGAAGCTAAAAGCTTGGAACCATTAAGAGGGGAAGACCCCATCCTTCCCAGGATCCAAACATTCCCCACCCCCTTGCACAGGAGCATGGGACTGAGTTCGTGGTGCCCAAGGACTGGAGGAGATTTACATTTAGTTCTGCTTAAAAGGGAAGCCAGGGCTGCTCACATTGTGTCATGTGGCATACTTGTCTGTCCCCAGTGTCTCAGTGACACTTGTGAGGGCAGAGGGAGAGAAAAGGATACAAGGTAGAGAAGAAGAGAAAAAGCACTGACCCTGTGGAGGCTCTCAAGCCCACTGGACCCCAGATTCTGCTGTCATGAAGGGAGGGTTCCTACCCTGTGGAAGAAGTGCCCTAATGGACTGAGGGAGACCTGGGTTTGAATCCTGGTGTGGGGTAACCTTGTATTTGTGTTTCCATGGCCAGGTACCTGCTTTAGGGTACTACCTCTCATGTGCTCCCAGAAGGGGAGGCTGACTTAAGGTAACTTTGGGGGGTAGGAGGAGAGCTCAGGCTGGCTCCGCCCTTTGCCATTCTCTTTGGGATCCACCTGTCACTGAGAACGCACCTTCTCAGCTCCTCAGCCGTAAGCTTACAGGGGAGTCCCCAGAGGCAGGTCTACGTTGTTGGCCAGGCCTGGTAGAGGGTGAGTTGGTCTGTTTCAGGAATGAAATGTTAATAAACAGTTTCTACAATGCATTTTCTGACATGGTTCTTAGGTATTCAAGGTGATTTTTTTTTTAATGTTTTAAAGCATTTTTTAAAAGACTTTTTTTTTTTTAAAGAAATCTCTATACCCAACAAGGAGCTTGAACTCACAACCCTGAGATCAAGAGTCACACGCTCCCCCAAAACGAGCCAGCCAGGCACCCCTCAGGGCGATATTTTAAATCCTCTCCCTGACTCTTGTGTCTCTCGGTTGTTCAGAATTTGGACAAGGAAGAAGGAATGATTATTAGGTTTCCACAACTTCAACACTCAGCTCTGTTACCTCCCTCCTGTCCTAGAGCAGGCTGCTACTTAGCGCCTCCGAACCTGAGTGCATCACCTATTTTTTTTTTTTAAAGGATAATCATACTTTCCTCACAGGATTATCTGTGAGGATGGAGGTGGCTAATACAAGTAGTTAGCACAGTGCTTGGGACCTGTGAGTGCCCAGTGAGTGGCGGTATTCTTGTCTTCAGGAGTTACACCGCACAGAGAGTTAAAGTAATGATGCCGAACAGTTGTCTCTCAGGAGGGTTTTCTGATTAGCTGAGGGCTGCACACACAGCTTACCGTCCCTACCCCATGGTGACACAGTCACTCAACAACAGTAATTACCTCTCTGAGAAGTCAGAAGAATTCCAAGTCCAGAAGGACTTCAGTGTCCAACCTAAGATGGCAGCTGTCACTGGGCCTTAACCTAACAACAGGAGAGGCTGCTGAGGCCCATTTGGGGACAAGGGCTTTGGGGCCTCACCCTCCTGAACCGTGACTCTTGTCACACCCATAGCAGCTGGGAGCTGGGCTCCAGAGAGGCTGCTCTCAAGGAAGGCACATAAAGCCACAGCCCTAAGCACAGCGGGTTCTGAGCCATGCACTGGGCAACATGAGGATATGGTTAGTTTCCCCCCAGACAGTCTGGGGCCCCTGACAAATAGGCGTCTCCATTCCTTTCTATCTAAAGCCAGGGTAGTAGCATTTGCCACCAAACAGCTGGGCCGTGAGGATTACCACCGTCTATAAATGGGCCTTAATGTAAACGATCATATTGACACACATGTTAGCATCTTCCTAAAACATGCACACTTGGGGGCACTCTGAGGGCCCTGCCCATCAGCTGGCCTCCTCAGGATAGCTGGGGAGTGGCAGGACCCAGAACCGCTGTCACTGAGAGAAGGGCTTTCTGGAGTCTCTGCAACGACACTACCTATTATGGCAATGTCCGCTACCAAAAGCACTGTTTTGAGAACTTTTACATCATTCTCATAATCTAGCTAGAGAAATTGCACAATATTCATTACTGTTTTTTTTTTCCATGAGATGCACATGCTGCCCTGGGGAGAGGAGAGGAGTCACTGGAGAACTGCCAGTTGGCTTGGGATGAACTAGAACCTGACATGGACAGGTCACTGAGTGCCTTTGCTATTGATGGGCTCTGAGAAAGAGGGTCATTGAAACCACGGTAACTGCAGAAAAAGTCAGCAGTGGGGAGAGAAGGCTTTGAGATATTACAAAAATCAAGCCTGCCACAGAGGCTTGGAAGACAGAGACCAACACTATGTGCACTGAAAGAAGGCAGCGTGGGTGCAGGGGCGGGCTATGAAGCAGGGAAGGGAGAGAGGTGTGTTTTCCAGGCAGCAGCAAGTTTTTCTCTGCACTGGACTGACAGGATTATCTGGGGCTTTTCGAGCCCCAGTATCTGTTAGGAAGACAGGAAGCCAGGGGCATTTCTGACCAACTTAGTATTGCATGTCTAAACAGATGCCCAGGGACAGACATCCGTCAGTCAGCCAGCCACCTGCACTGCATGATGGCCCGCAGCAGGAAAGGGGGGACGTGAAAGCTGCTGGGCGAGACTGTGCTCTCCACTGGTGAGAATGACCGAGGTGACTGATGTCTCACCAGTATGTCATCACCAGCCATTTTATGTACACGCTGTTATCCCTGCGTAGCAGCAGTCCCCAGAGAACTGCTGGGAGGGGATGCAGCCACGCAGCCCCCTCACGTGCTCAGTACTCCCCAAGACTCTGAGTCCTCACCAAGGTTAAAAGTACAACGTGAAAAAACACCAAGCCTGTCATTTGGAACCTGATGAAAAACACGTGGTTCCCATTGTCCCCACTCCGCAATGGGGCGGTGTGGCTGCCACACGGTCTAGCGCTCAGCCGGGTACCAGAGGGTCAGAAAGCTATACGAACACCTTGGGGGTCACGTAAGCTGAGCCCCTCATTCCGTGGAAGCTCAGGAAGGTGGAGGGATTCGTCCCAGCACCACGAGGCAGCAGAAGCCAGTTGCTGTGACACCTGACTAGAGGTTTTCTTACCCAGGAGCTCCTTCCAGGAGACAGAGCGGGAAGAGCCACCCTAGATGGTTTGCCCGCTTCTTGTACCCCTGTTCCCACCTCTACTGGAAGAACAAAGGATCGAAGAGGAATGCAATGCTCAACATGAAGAAAAGACGGAGTGTCAAACAAGAGCCAAGTAGTCAACAGAGTGTTCATTCCCCACTTTGCTGCAGCCCAACTGCGTGAGCGCATTCACAAGCGTGGTGGCGTTGCCAGGCACAGCCTTGGCAGCCTGATGCCTTGACAGAATTATCAATTTGAGTCCTCAGGGAACTAAGTAAAACATCAATTTTGGTTCATAAATAGCACATTTTAGTAAGCGTTAGTAACACACTATGTACTTGACTGACTGGTTAATAGCTCTTTCTTGTACACAACAAGGAAAACCCATGAAATTTTGCCATCTGCCTAGAAGAATTGAAGCAAAAACATTCCGGAATGTTCACGCCTGTTTGGGACCATCAAGAAGAGTCTGGTGGCCTATCAGTAGGTTACAAACTTAGAGGAACATTGATCCAAAACTAACATCAGAGCTGGGATAGACATCGTGTCATCAATGGACAAGAGATGTACACTGAAGGACACATTTCCATCCGGAACTGTGTGTGGACGTCATGAGAAACAAGAGGCATGCCTGCCATTGGGTTAGCTTATAGAGCCCCACAGGGGAACTTCTCGGTTCAGGCTCCTGGAAAGTGCTGGAAGAGAGGGGGAAGCTACAGGATCTGCTCCACTGAAAATCTCTGAGAAGAGCCAGCCCATCCTCTCAGAAGCTTTGACACCTGACTTGCCAGAGGGGAAGAGGTGGGCCTGACAAGCCTTTTCTGGATCTATAATCGCATGATCATCCTTCCACCTTTTTGATGCCCCTAAATCTTCCTTGTCCTCTACAAAAATCTGCCCTGTAAAAGCTCTGCTCAACTGCCAGCAAACTGACTGGTCTGGACCTGGCTTGGAGAGAGCTACCATAGACAGTAGTTGTGACTCCCTCCTCGTTTAAAAATGCACAGGGGGGGCGCCTGGGTGGCTCAGTTGGTTAAGCCTCCGGCTTTGGCTCAGGTCAGATCTCACGTTCGTGGGTTCAAGCCCTGTGTCGGGCTCTGTGCTGACAGCTAGCTCAGAGCCTGGAGCCTGCTTCCGGTTCTGTGTCTCCTTCTCTCTCTGCCCCTCCCCCTCTCATGCTCTGTCTATGTATCAAAAATAAATAAAACATTAAAAAAAATTAAAAAAAAATGCACAGTGGTGGGGCACCTGGGTGGCTCAGTAGGTTAAAGTGTCCAACTCTTGGTTTTGGCTCAGGTTATGACCTCACAGTTTGTGAGTTTGAGCCCAGCACAGCGCCTGCTTGGGACTCTCTCTCTCACCCTCTTCTCCCTCTTTCTCTCTGCCCCTCCCCTGCTGGCTCTCTCACTCTTTCTCAAAATAGGGCTTAAGGGCTTGGGTCCCTTAAAACCGGCAAAACCGATATAGATTTATATCCTACCTCTGGTACTAGCTATAGGCCCTCTCAAGCCTCAGTCTCCTCATCCATAAACTGGAGATACCATCTCAAAGAGCTGTGGTGAAAACCAACAGCAATGGACATAAATGCAGAAGGAGTGCTTAGCGTTCTGCTTGTGAGAGAGGGAGTATTAGAAGCCCACTGCTCCTGCTGCTGCCACTAGCCCGTGCCCTCTAGCGGGTGCTCTGTGATCTATGGCAAAGTCGACCTCTTCTATGACATCTCTCCCAATCCCCGTGATTCCCCCTTCCTCGACTTCCCTAGTCCCGTGCCAGCTCTTCAACACGCACGTCTCCATGCCATTACATAAAGATCTCATGCAAATGCCTCATCACATTTCCCCATTCCTCAAACTAGCTTCTCAGCTCCTTGAAGGCCTGGCTTTGCAGTATATTGGCTCTTTCACCTCGGTCCCCTTCCCCTTTATGCCAGGGTTCAACCCGTTCCAATACACCACCAACAAGCAAATACGCTGTTGGATAAATAAACGGGCGAAGCGTACACATACAACTTTTTCAGGTCTGCGCATATTTGGTATTTACAATACAGAGAGACAAGGAATGAGAAATGATGAGACGTGGGGCTTCACCTCCCAGTGTGCAAGTGAATCACCGCCCGGCTGGAGGCTGGGTGTCCATAAAATGCAGAAGGTGCTGCCCGCCCCCCTCCCGGAGCTGGTGAAGATGGATGGGGCTTTTACACAGCAGCGGTGAGACACAACCAGCTCCTTGACTGTAAGTAAAGAGGAGCATCTGGGTTCTGATGGTAACAAATGCGGATCATTCTCTTTTAGCATTTCGCACCTCCGAGCGCACAAAACAAGGCAAATAAAATAGGCCTCAGCTCTTGTAAATCAGACTTCCAGAGAAATCTTCTAGCAACTCATGCCAGTGCCAGATTTTTCAAAAGGCAAATCTAAATCCTTTCTCACTTTAGGCTCCTTTCCCTTCCTCTCCTAAGGAGATCACAACAGCCCTGACCACCATTATATAGTAACTACCTTTATTCTTCCAATCTTTATTTCACTCTGCTTTCCAGTTGTTTATTTATTTATTTATTTAGAGTGAGAGTGAGTGGGGGAGGAGCAGAGAGAGAGAAGAGACAGAAAGAGAGGCAGTGGAGGAGGGGCAGAGAGAGACACTGAGAGAGCATCCCAAGCAGGCTCTGCCCTGTCAACGCAGAGCCTGACTCAGGGCTCAGTCTCGTGAACCATGCGATGATAACTTGAGCCAAAATCAAGAGTCAGATGCTTAACCGCGTGAGCCACCCAGGTGCCCCTCGGTAGTTGATCCAGACCAGAGGTGACTGTTCCCTCCCTATCAGTATTCACATCAATTCTTTCTCTTCCGTCTCCATGCTTCCTCCTTTTTCTCCATCTCCTAAATCTCAGGCCTCCCAGCTTTGTTCGTGTGAGCTGGACCCACCCGGTCCCCAGGAGTCTCCCCATGTGAACGACACTCTGACAGCTGCTTTAGGCCGAGGCCTATTACACCCACACCGGGATCGGAATCTGAAGGACCCATCCCTGTTTGCAACACTGCTTCACCACGAGCTGCACCAAGACTGGCTGAGCTTTTTTGTGACTCAGGGCAATCACCCTCATTGTACCTCTGTTACAGGGTCCCTCACCTCTCTAATGGTAATTATGGTGTGGCTAAAACCAGTGCTACTTATGATCTTGGGAACATGTTGAACTCCCAAGGGAAAAGGTATTTGGTTAATATGAGGTGGTGAAATTTCAGAATGTAGAAAATATGTCCCTTAAGATAACAAGGCAGAGGAAATAAAAAACATGGCAGAGGACAGTGGTTTACAAAGGGGTTTTAGCAGGCGAGCCCTGTCTTCACTGAAACCTTCAGTGGAATCGCACTCCTGGCTCAGAGAAGTTCTGTTTGGAAGGCAGGGCCAGATGGCGCAGGTGCGGGCAGAGCATACCGGTCTTCCTCCTCAGTCCCTGCTCTCCTCTCCTGAAGCGGTGGTTCCTACCACATCCACCAGGAGCCCCCAGGCTTCCAGGAGGGAAGGAGGGACAGGGAAAGAACATGAATTTACGTATACGCTGACAGGCGATGGCAAATCAACTTTAGGGCCTTTCAGGAGTACGTGGCCAGCATAGATATCTGCATATCAGTGGTCCCACTGCTTTTGTCTTCTTAGTGCATATGTTGCTTAGCCTGGATTTTCCTGTACATATATTTTTTATTATAATATATATTTTATATATAATGTATTTTTATAAGGCATCTCAAAATCTTCCTGTATATATATATTATTATTACATATATATTTTATATATAATGTATTTGTATAAGGCATCTCAAAATCTTCCTGTATATATATATTATTATTACATATATATTTTATATATAATGTATTTGTATAAGGCATCTCAAAATCTCTGCAGAATAAGTTGGTGTCTGGTTAGGTGCACATAGTTCTAGGAAGAGAGAGGCTGGCATATTACATCCATGACAAGACGTTCATACGACCCGCTTTCGCTTGCCACACAACCCACCATTCTGAAGGAATGCTGTTTGGTATTTTACTGTGTTTTACGCATGCTGGCTTAAAGCAAACCAAATGAAAACTAAAGACATTCTGAGATGAACTCCAAGATTCTTAAGAGCCTTAAAAATCTTACTTACTGTACGAAGATTACACTTTCCCCCAAACAATGAAAGGTATTCGCAACACCTCTTGTAATAAGACATCAAACACGGATGGTCTAATTAGTCCCTTTACTTCTGCTGGTGTATTTATTGGGAAAAGAGGCAATAATAAGGAATACTGCTAAGTGAGATTTCTGTGGACTTTTAAATTATAAAACAGCCTGCTGACTTAGAAAAATACTGCTTTGTGTAAATTTGACTCAGGGCTATTAATTTCCTAGATTATCTACAGAAAACCACAACATATATTTAAATTCCCATCAATTTGAAAGACTCGAGAAAGAAACATCTGAAATTCAAACAATTGCAGTATATAATTTTTCTGATTCTTAAAGGAATATTTATAGCTTGAAAGGGAAAAGCTAGTAAAAGATATAAAAATCAGAGAGGCAATTCTTTTCCTATTTTAGGAAAATTATAGTTCTTGAAGACGACATTGAAAATTAGCTCTCAGTTGACACATACTCATTATGCTGGAAGGCTCCTCCCCCTTTTGATTTTTAAGAAGAGAAACGCATTTCTTTCTGAATTTGAAGAATGGCTTTAATGATCTAAGATTCTAAGGTAATGATCCATAATCTACAGCCCAGGAGCCAGATCCATCAGACAGCCTGCTGTCCTCCGGCCAGAGCTAAGAATAACTTCTACATTTTCAAAACTGTTGAAAAAAAAGAAGAAGAAGAGCATTTCTTGACATATGAAAATTATATGAAATTCACATTTCAGTGTCCATGAATCAAGTTTTGTGGAACGCAGTCATGCCCATTCATCTGGGTCTTGTCCGTGGCTGCCTTCCTGTTCTCATAACAGAGTTGAGTGGCGGCAACTGAGACTGAATGGCCCAAAAGCCTAAAATATTTATACAATCTGGCCTTTCACAGAACATTTTGCTAACCCTTGAGCTGAGAGCCGGAGTCCACTCGAGGGCCCATGTGTGTCCCCGGGACATGTGGTAGGGTGCGTACCTGGTTGAGACGGCACAGGCATTTGTCAAGACACCGGAAACAGCAGAAGCAGCATCTGAACATGCACCTCGACCATGCGCTATGCTGGTGGGACCGGGAACAGAACCAAAGGAACAGAGTCAGAAGCACAGGAAAGAAGCAAGCAGGCAGTTTCTGCAGACACACAGTATGTTTCTATCTGAGATTTATGCACCCGGGGTAGCACGGGGTAGCAATTCTCACTCAGTGTGGGAGAAGTCCTTCTATTCTGTATATGCTACTAATTATTACCATTATTATCACTGATGAGTGAAGGGTCTCTCCCGTGGGCTTACCTTGTAGTGACTGCTGTTGACCTCAGCAAAAACAGATACAGGTTAGTCTGTATTTACTAGCAAAGGGAAGCCAAGCCTTCTGGTTCTAGTGAGACACAAAACAAATCTCTTTCCATCCTCCCCTAAGTGTTGTCAATTCAACGTTGCTTTTTCAAACTAGTACGTATACATGAAAAATTCACATCCCAAAGACAGTAAAACAAACAATGCATTGTAAAAACTAGTTATGTGCCCATAAAAAAAAGAATCACGTTTTCCTGCAAAACAAAAACAAAAACAAATCTATACTGAGACTTTCAGGGCTAAATTTCAAGGGACAAATTAGTCTTCTGAAATATAATTTGGCCATGTGTATAAGTCAAGAGTGAATAATTCAATAAAACTCAGGGAGGAGGGGTAATTGAGTATGTCCCACTCATTGCCTAGATTAAGAAAAAAATCCCCGTAAACAATCCCGAAATAGTGCTCTCTGAGGACCCCAGGGTCACTCAGCCTTATATGGACATTTTCTTAATTCAATCGGGTGAAACTTTATCTGAATACTTTTCAGCCTGGCTGTGGTTGTGAACGAGCCATTTCGTGCAGGGAAGATCACGCAGTGGCTGTGGGAACTGTTTCAACTGTAGACACAGTACGGGTCTCAGATACTGCTGAGGAAAACCGTATCTTTTTCACCTAAGACAAGACGCATTTCTCCAGTGCGGTCATCACTGAAGGGGAGTTGGCCCATGGATCCTTTTGGGATCTCAGGAGTGATAAATAATCGTTAGACCTCTGCCAAAAAGACCAGTCTGCTGACTTTTCTTTGACATTAAGGGAAGGCTGCTGCCCCAGAGCTTAAGGTGCTAGCTCTAGGAAGTAAGTTCCCCCAACTGTATAATAATTTGTGATCATCTATTGCTGATCCATATGATAAATATATTTGAAATTTAAAAACCCTGTTTTGTTCTTCAGAAAAAATCCTTGAGATTGAAGGATCAATTGGAAAATGAAAGAAGCAGAGTAGCTAGAGTTGGCTTGGAATTGGAATGCCTCTTCAAGTGACCAAAACGCATATAATTTTTTATCACTCAAAATTCAGCTCTGAAAACCTCACTATAGGACTTATTTTCAAAAAGTTAAACTTGATTATTTTTTATTTTTATTTTTTAAAGTTTATTTATTTATTTCTGAGGGAGGAGGAAAGGGGCAGAGAGAGAGGGACAGAGAGAATCCCAAGGTGGCTGACAGTGTAGAGCCCAACCTGGGGTTCAAACCCACTAACCATGAGATCATGACCTGAGCCAAAATCAAGAGTCAGATGCTCAACTGACTGAGCCACCCAGGTTCACTAAATGTGATTCTTTCTTAATTTGGGCACTGAAATCAGTATCTACAATGTAATCTTTCAGTAGAAATACAAGAAAATACTCTATGATCAGGGCAGTTTCTTAGCATGCACTTCATGATGAGGAAGCTAGATAGTTTTATGTGAAATTCAATCAGTTATTCCTAATTGATAATCTGATTTTCAATCTTGATTATGGACTTAAAAACAATTTAAAATGTAGTAAAAAATTTCCCTAATTTACCAAGGACACATAGTTAAATCTAAAGGTTAGAACCAGGTAAACTTGTGAAACCCTGACCAAGTCACAAGTACGGAGGTGGGGATGGGGAGAGATTACCATTGTGTGAGAACAGAAAAGTTGGGGCAAGGCCAGCCCTCCCTTGTCTGGCAGGCCAGAAATACCATGAGAACAGCTGTTTTCCTGGTGTTCTGGTTTCCACTGGCATTCATAACCAAATGTGCATGGAAATAAAAACCAGGGAGGAGAAAAACCCCCAGGCACAAAAGCCCTACAGTTTTCTGTCTTTTGAGCTGAGATTTAGGTCAACTTGTCCATTTCTCACTCGTAAGAACATTTGCTTTCTCTCCCCCGCACCGTCTCTCTCTCACACACATTCTGACACACTCACACAGCTCTCACACACACACACACACATTCTCTCACACACATATCCTTTCTCCTCCATTCTCTCACAACTCTCTCACACTCACACATGCTCTCTCACACGTACTCTCTCTCTTACACACATTCACAACTCTGCCTCTCGCTCACACTCATTCACTCATTAAAGCTCCCTCCTTCCCTCATATACATACAGCTTCCTTCCCACAGCATCTCTAGGAAACAGAAAAGGAATATTTTAGCATTAAAACAGAAATATTATTCCTATCTTGTAGTATATTTTCTTATTTAAAAAAACATGATACACGCCCACAAAAACGTGTCTGAATTTCATCTCAAAAACTCCTCCCATTTGGTCAGCATGGATATGAGAAGGAAAACCAGCTAACACAGATTCCCTCCCCACCCCGCCTCCACCAGCTTGTTGGCCAAAAAAAAAACAAAAAAACAACTCCAACAAACAAAACCATCAACAAAACAGAGGCGGGGGAGGAAAGGTTGCTAGGGGCTGTGTAGAGATGGGAGCTGAAGGACTCTGGAGCCTGCTGAATGCCACTGTCCCAGGTCCACATTCCTGCCCGGGGACCTGCTATCGTTTTCCAGTGATTAGTTTTTCTGCATCTCAAACACCCTCTGCAACAGGCATGACCTTACCTTGTCTTTCAGAGTGTCGTGAACATACTTGAGAATGGTTCTTGGAACCCTGGCCACAGTGATTAAAAATGACCCTTTTATGGCCGTTCCTTGATGGTAGCAGAAAAGAATGGAGAGAGACCAAAGGATTGGGCGATCAGGAGGGTCGTTTTTATTTCTGGGAACAGAGAAAAAAGGCAACATTTAAAAAACATCATTTAAGACCTCTCTCTGGTTCAAATCATCAATGGTACTAACATTTATAAAGCAGTAACGCAATAAGTATTTGGCAAAACTTTTATACTCCTTGGTAGCTAAGGTTAAATTCTTTCTTGCACTGATTCCTTTCATGACACTCCATGCTACAAACAAACAGAACAGAAAATTCCAAAGGAAAACAAAAAAGAAAAAAGTACTGATGAGTTAAGATAAACAAGCTTCCCTCTTTACGACACCTCCCCCTCCACCAAGCCTTTAAGTTGCCATATGTATAAATCTCATTTTCAGAAGCCTGATGATATAATAATTTCCAAGGTTTCAATTATGTATGTAAATACTGCCAGCATTAGCTTGGTGATTAAAACCACCACCAAAATCACATGACCGGGAAAGGCAGCCACAGAGACACCAGTGAGCTGGAGCTTAATGTTAAGGGACAGAAAATTCTGGCTTCCGCACAACTCTAGGCTCCTGAAATCCAGCTGATTTCTGCTCTGCTCTTTAAAGGTCACTTCAGTGTGAATCATTTGTGGAACTTGTCATGACATAGCAACCAAGAATGCAAAAGTCAGTTCCACAGGCGGGGGCGGGGTGGGGAGGAGGAAAAGCTGAGAAAGAACAGAGGGACACAGCCTCTGCCCTACCCCAAACCTGAAAGATAAAACAGTGGAGGGAGGGCTGGTGCAAGCCCTCCCCTGACCCTCTGAATTCCCGCTGGTGCCAGTTCTAGAAAACGAGGCCCTTTCCGAGAAGCCACCTCGCAGATTCCAAGTGAAGCTTGGTTTCTTCACAATGGATTATTCTACAACTTGCTCCAGTTGCTAAGAAGTCACTATGAATTAAGGTTTTGACAAGAGCCTAGGTTTTGAGGGAGAAAAGGAAGACGGCCAGAAATGTCTCAAGCATTGGCAATGGCTGTATTTTGCTGTTACCGAAATCATCCAGGAAGGAAAGGAGAACATGAAAAGTAATATTGGGAGCGGAGGAACTGTAATCCAATCATCCCACAAAAAGGGTGCTGTGTGTTTCAACTCAATATTATTGAAAATAGGAAATACCAAAGAAGCTATTGCTGATACGAATTCATTTTGATCTGATAAACTAGGAGACTAATACAGGCCAGGAAAATCTGACACATTTTTTCCCTTTCCTCAGCTTTTTTTTTTTTTTTTTTAAAGGAAGAATGTTTACTTTTCCATTTGGGAGATTTATGTGCCTCAGAACTTATTATCGTGCTCAGGAGAGGGTGCAGGGACAGGAGGACAACACCTGCTTTCCATCTGGTGGGGAAACAGATGATGCCTCGGCCCCTGTGAATGGAGGCTGTGGAGCCTGGTCCTCCGGGGTTTGAAGTCTGCGATTGAGTATCATCTTCCTAAGAAGGTTTGGCCGAGACAAGATTAACCATTTCAGGCAGAGTGACTGCCATGGTCCACGACACATCCCGGCTGCCATGCCAGGCTCTCTGGGGCTTGGCTGGAAGAAGATGCAGAAGTCCTGGAAGCTGGCTCATCATGTGACCTGAGAGACAACTTCAAAAGGTGGCCCTTTAAACTCAGGCCTGCTCGTGGAGCCAGGAGTCCTTTGATACCTGCCCCCCCAAACTAGAAACAACCCTACAGAAAAGGGTTAAATGAGTGGGGTGCCTTTGAGACTCCCACATTCTCTTAGACCCTTCTCCACATTCCAAGGTAATATCACCCTGTCATCGCTCCCTGCTGTGTTTGTGGCTGGGGCCTTCCTCCCTGTCTCCTTTACAACCTGCCCTCGGGAAGAGTAACGCAGTGCATGTGGCGAGGCTTGCAATAACACTCATCTCTGCATGTCGTTGCACTTGGAGAACGGGCTTGTGGAATGGCAATGGTGGCAATGCAGCGGGCGCATATGGGGCCACCCAGCCGTGGGCTATGAAGGAGCTGGGGCCTCCCGTCAGGCCTACCTTCCGTCTCTAGAGCATGCTGCGTGGGGAGCCCGTGCCACCCCCGTTCTGTGGGCGTGGCAGGAGGACCTGGGTAGCAGAGAGGACAGGGGACTCCAGGATGTGTCCCACAAGCCCAGCTTCCCCCTTCTTTTAAACTGCAGCTGTCCTGAGTGCTAAGGGTGCCCGGCCCAGGGCAAAGGGGCGAGACCTCAGCACGACACAGCGACTCACATCGAGGGGCAGAGTGCTCACCGGCCCCCTCCACCCAACTCCTGTAGCAGCTTCGGGTCATGATACCCAAGCACGGTACTGTATCTCCTCTTTCCAATTCTACAGAAAAAGGAAATTGTCTTTATTATGAAGAACAGGAGTCTCTAGCTGTCCTGGCAACTTCCTGTTAGGAGAAGGAAATCTGTCTGTCTCCTAGCTAAATTTTACAAGCTGGGTTGTTAACCCATTTCTCCCACTTCCTTCTCAGCAAATTGAGAGCAGCCAGGAGCCATCTTTTGTGTACTTGAGAGTGATGATGAAGTCACGCATCAAGGGTCCCTTCTCCAAGTGGCATGGTCCCAATTCCTTTCTATTAACAACCCCCCGCCCCCCCCCCGCCGGCCACATCTTTTGGCTCTCCCTGGTCCCCGCTTCAAGCAAATGGGTGTAAAAGAGAAATTTTACAGGCTGCCCCGTCCTGACACTTGATGGTCTTTGTATGAACTCTTCGGCCCTCATACTGCCTAAAAGAACAACAGAGATGAATGCATTCTGGCTATATTTACTCCTTAGCCTGAGGCTAAAATGAGATATGGTGAACCTTGAGATAAAGAAAAACCATAAGGTTTCAAAATTAGGCACAAGGTAAAAAAGAAAGCAGGACTCTTTAATAAGTTAAGTGCTTGAGTCAGTTATCATGCATTTTATTTTTATAAACGTAATATGTGAAATATCTTTTTCTGAGAGAGAGCGAGCGAGCACATGTGCAGGGGAGGGGCAGAGGGAGAGGGAGAATCTTAAGCAGGCTCTACAGCAGACCTGGGGGTCGACCTCATGACTGTGAGATCATGACCCAATCAAAATCAAGAGTCAGACACTTAACTGACTAAGCCACTCAGGTGCCCCAAAGTAATATGTGAAGTATCTTAGGTCAAAGAGAATGAGGCTAGCCAGGAAAGATAGCAGTTTGCTTTCCCCACTGCTAAGATTCTTTCCCTAGAGGTAATCTTCTAGCTATTTCTTCAGAAACTTTCCCCCTATGCTTCTCAATGACATGTTCTTTCTGGCAGGTCTTATTTTTTCAGCCTCTTATACTGTCTACTGACTTTTCACTTTGAAAGATCTTTATTGATGGTCTCTCTTATACAGCCTAAACATCTTCCCATTCTCCCCTTCTCAATATAATTATATTGAAAGTTTTAGGTTTTCCCCCAATTTTATTGAGTTGACAGATGACACTGTGTAAGTTTCAGTTGTACGGTGTATTGGTCTGATCCTTATATGCAGCTACATGAGTACCAGCACAGCAGTAGCTAACACCTCCACTAATTACATCATATAATCACACCCTTTATTGCGGTAAAAACATTTAAGTTCTACTCCCTTAAGAAATTTTCTTTCCTAATTTTTTTCTAACATTTATTTGAGAAAGACAGAATGTGAGTGGGGGGTGGGGAGCAGAAAGAGATGAAGACACAGAATCTGAAGAAGTTCCACTAATCTGCATGTCTGTGCTGACAGCTCAGAGCCTGACACAGGGCTTGAACTCACAAGCAGTGAGATCATGATCTGAAGTCTGACACTTAACTGACTGAGTGACCCAGGCGCTCCTCCTACCAATTTTCAAGTATATGACACAGTCCTACGAACCATCATTATCATGCTGGACATTAGATCCCTAGAACTTATTCATCCCAACTTGAAGTCTGTCCCCTTTAATCCCATCTGCCCATCTCCCCCGGGTGCACCCCTCTGTTAATCACCACTCTGTTTCCTCTGTTTTGGCTTTTTAAGATTCTGCATGTAAATGAGATCAATATAGTATTCGTCTTTCTCTGACTTATTTCACTTAGCATAATGCCCTCAAGATCCAATATTTTCATAAATGGCAAGATTTTCTTTTCTCATGGTTGAATAAAATTCCATTTGTGTGTGTGTGTGTGTGTGTGTGTGTGTGTGTGTGTGTGTACACACATCTTTACCCATTCATCTGTTGTTAACATTTGGGTTGTTCCCATAGCTTGGCATTGTGAATAATACTGCCATAAACATGGGAGTGCAAATTTCTCTTTGAGATCCTATTTCCATTTCCTTTGGACATTTACCCAGAAGTGGGACTACAGGATCATATGGAAGTTCTATGTTTAATTTCGGAGGAAACTCTATACTGTCTCTTCCACAGTGGCTGTACCAGTTTTCACTCCCACCAATGGTGCACAAGGGCTCCCTTTTCTCCACGTCCTTGCCCACACTCGATATCGCTCTTTTTGATGACAGCCATTCTAACAGGTGCGAGGTGATATCTCCCTGTGGTTTGGATTTGCATTTCCCTGATGATGAGTGATGCTGACCACCTTTTCATGTGCTTGTCATTTGTATGTCTTCCTTGGAAAGATATCTACTCAGTTCCTTTGCCCAGTTTTTAACTGAAATTTTTGTTATTATTGGATTATAAGAGCTCTTCATGTATTTCGGATATTAACTTACTTTGAAATATTTGACATACAAATGTTTTCTTCCCATTTTATAGGTTGCCTCCTCATTTTATTTTTTTTTTTTACTGTGCAGAGCTTTTTAGTTCGACGCAGCCTCACGAGGTTTTGCTTTTGTTGCTATGCTTTTGTGTCATATTAAAAAACATTGCTAAGGCCAATGTCAAGGAGCTTTTTCCCTAGGTTTTCTTTAGGAGTTTTAGGGTTATGGTTCTTATGTTTAAGTCTTTAAACCATTTCAAATTACTTTTTTTGTGATATAAGATAGGGGTGTAATTTCATTCTTCTGTATGTAGTTACCAGTTTTTCCAACACCATTTATTAAAGAGACTATCCTTTTACCCTTTCTGAGCTCTTGATTCTGTTCCACTAATCTGCATGTCATGTTCATGCCAGTGCCACACTGTTTTGATTACCATAGCTTTGAAGCATGATTTGAAATCAAGAAGTGTGATGCTTCCAGGTTTGCTCTTTTTTCTCATTACTGCTTTGACTATTTAGGATCTTTTTTAATGCCACGCACATTTTAGAATTGCTTTTTTTTTCCTGTGAAAAATGACATCGGAATTTTGATAGGAAATGCACTGAATCTATATATGGCTTTGGACAGTATTGACATTTTAACAATATGAATTCTTCTGATCCATGAACATGAAATGTCTATTTGTGTATTCTTCAATTTCTTTCATTAAAGTCTTACACTTTTTTAGGATACAGATTGTTTATCTCCTTGGTAAATTTATTCCTAAGTTTTTATTGTTCTTGATGCTATTGTGAATGGAATTATTTTGTTTTTCCAATATGTTGTTGTTAGAATACTGAAACACATTCTTCTGTATGTTGATTTTGTATCTTGCAATTTTACTTAATCCAATGATTAGTTCTAACAGTTTTTGTGTGTGTGAAGTTTTTAGGATTTTTCTCTATTTAAGATCATATCATCTGCAGACAAAGATGATTTTACTGCTTCCACTCTGATTTAAGATGCCTTTTATTTCTTTTTCTTGCTCTCGCTAGGACTCCCAGTACTATGTTGAATAGGAGTGGTGTGAGTGGGCACTCTTGTTCCTGATCTTAGAGGAAAAACTTTCAACCTTTTACCACTGACTATGTTTTAGTTAATATTTAGTGTTTACATTATCCATACCTAAGTAACAGTCACAACTGATCTAAGTAGTATATTCTTTAAAAAAATTATGTATTTTTATTGATACCAAGTACTGTATTCTGATTATAGTTCCTTTCCTATATACAACTTTTGGGTTTTCCTGAAGTTAATAATTGTTTCACATTTTTTTATTTTACTTGGTTTTCCATGGGCTTTACTGAATGCTTCGTCAAAGTGTAAATCTTTCCTCTGCATGTTCATAGACATCTGGTATTCTCTTAGTTTCTTTTTCCCTTTCCCCTGCCCGCACCCCCACCTTGGAGACATGTCTCCTGGAATCCACCGCTCTCCTGCTTCTCCTTAGACTAGGCTTTTTGTTTTGTTTTGTTTGAGAGAGTGCTCATGGGCGGGCAAGCAAGCAGGGGAGGGGCAGGGGGGGATAGAGGAGAGGGGGAGAAGGAGAGAGGGAGGGAGGAAGGAAGGGAGGGAGGGAGGAAGGAAGGGAGGGAGGGGGAGGGGGAGAGAGAGAATATGAATATATCTCAAGCAGGCTCTCTGCCAAGTGCAGAGCCTGATGCAGAGCTCCATCTCACAACCATGAGATCATGACCCGAGCTGAAACTGAGAGTCATCCAGGCACCTGTAGATGTTTTTAGGGGTGTTTCATAGCTACGCTTCTGGGAATTCCCTGTTCTTCTTTACGGTGTTGGAGCCCATTTCCTGAAACTCATATTTTCCTCCCTAATTTTACTTGTCCATTTCAGAGCAGAATACCCTTCCTATAAAAAGGGCATAAGGAGTGAAGACTTCTGAGATGTTACAGTCCTGAACATTCTTTACTGACAGTATGAATAGGCATAGAATTCGAGATTGGGAAATAATCTCTCCTTGTTTGCTCCATTGTCTTCCTGGTTCAGAACTGCTGTTTGAACATGAGACTCCATTCTAGTTCTTGATCCTTTGCCTATGATCTACTTTTCCCTTCAGAAAGTTCTGGGATCTTCCCTTTATTCATGTCCTTCAGCTCTGGGAAACTTTCTTCGATGATTTCCTCCCTTCTTTTTCCTTTGTTCTCGATTTCTGGAACTCTTATTAGTCAGAGGTTGGGTCTCCAAAGTGTGTCCTTTAACTTTTAATCCTTTCTTTACTTTCCATCTGTCTTGTCTTTTTGCTCTACCTTCTGGAAAAATTCTTTAATTTTATATTTTAATCATTGAATGGAAAAAGTTCACTTTTGCAATCACATTTTTAATTACTAAGAGGTATTTCATTCTTTTTTTCTGGTACTTATTTTATGGATGCAGTATTTCTTTGTTCTGAGAATATTATTATTATTTTTTTTTGTAGTTTGTTTTTCCTGCTGGCTGCTCTGTCTCCATTTTCCCTAAATTCCCTTTGTTTGTTTTGTTCATTTCGAACTTTTCCTTTCACTAGAGGCTTTCTGTGAATGCTCAATAATTACTGGTTACCAATCCATATTTAAGACTGAGGCTCTAAAGAGAGAATTGGAAGTTCTGTATGAGGGTGACAGTTGCCTGGTGAGTTTCACTGTCTGGTTCCATCAGGGAATTTATTTCATTGGGGGACCCCTCCCCCATCACATTATCTGTAGGTCTTTACTTTGGGTTCGTAATTTCTATAAAGAAGAATCTTCTAATCTCTTGTGGGGGCGGGAGGTGCAATATCAACCTGGCTGTCAATATCCTAGAAGCTGAGCCGTGGAATGCATGGTGGTGGTGGCGGTGGGGTGGGGGTGGTCCTCACTATTCCTCCCTGGGACCCCCCCTTTCCCTTATCCCTCCTTCTTTCAGTACACGGCCTTGCCCCCAGCCTCAGCTGTGGCAAACACCCCAAGTCCAGACCCTTTCTGGTTTACCTCTCCAGAGAGCAAAGCTCCTGTGTTCTGCTGGTTTGGAGGAAGGGCCCTGGAGCCTAATTGCAATTAAAAAAGACCTGCAGCTAACCTTCAGAAGTACATTTTCCACTCGGATCCCTGGGCCTCTCTAGGTTTCTGTAGCTCAGACGGCCTCTATCTTATTTTCCCAACACACAGAGATAGGCCTTTTTAGGTTTGTTCAGACTGCTCTGTTGCTACCCATCCATCCTCTCTTCAGCTTTCACCATTTGGGTGACATTTCTCTTCTCTGTCATTTCCTACAGTCCTGGTGTGTTCACGCCTCCTCTGTCATTCTTTCAGGAGTGGGGAGAGGGGAGTTAGGAGACACAGATATATGCTTCACTGGAAGTCCAAACCCAAACCCTAGTTGAAAGTGATTTGGTTTTTGTGTAGATTTAGCTGAAGCAATGGGACTTCTGTTTAATGAGAGAGCATAGGGTCGGGGAGCACAGGACAAGAGAGTGGCTAGGGGACAAGGCTGAACTGGGGGGACACAGTGCAGCGGGCTGGCATTCCCCCACCTTGCTCTGCTCTTGAGCATGAGACCCTGACCAAATGGGAATTTTACATTTCTAGCCCAAATGGGCAGTGGATCCAATTCCTGGGGTGACAGGGTGGCTGGACAGGGTCTTTCAAATTTCGCCTGGATCCATGGGGCGCCTGGGTGGCTCAGTCGGTTAAGCGTCCGACTTCAGCTCAGGTCATGATCTCACGGTTTGTGGGTTTTAGCCCCTTGGGCTCTGTGCTGACAGCTCAGAGCCTGGAGCCTGCTTCCGGTTCTGTGTCTCCCTCGCTCTCTGCCCCTCCCCCACTCATGCTCTGTTTCTGTCTCAATAATAAATAAACATACAAAAAATTTTTCGCCTGGATCCTTCCCCATATACAACCCCTCATTGGAAAGCTGGACCCCTCTCTGTTCTTAGAGGCACTGATCTCAGTTCAGAGCCTGTCCTAAGAGAGATTTCTCAAAGTGGGTTGGGGGCAGGGACAGAGAACAAAGTTCAAAGATTTCCATGAAGCATTAGGAAAAGCTAGTTGCTCTGATGGTTTTTTTTCCCCCCTCTCTTCTTCAGATTTCCCTGTCACTTTGTCTCCTATTTCATCTCTGTCACCAGACTCCCTAGGTTCAAGTCCTATTTCAGACACATCATCGAATGGCCTTGAGCAAATTTATTTAGCTTCCTTGTGTTTCTTTATCCACTCTCTACTCAGAGTGTAGTCATAAAGATTAAATGAAAAACATATCTGTAAAGTACTTAAAATAGTACCTGGCAAAAATAAACACTATGTGCTAGATATTAGTATGAAAGAAAGAAAGAAAAAGAAAGAAAAGAAAAGAAAACAAAGGAAA
This sequence comes from Suricata suricatta, assembly GCF_006229205.1. NCBI lineage: Eukaryota > Metazoa > Chordata > Mammalia > Carnivora > Herpestidae > Suricata > Suricata suricatta. The sequence continues at coordinate 63,993,012 of NC_043707.1, forward strand.
GGAAAGAGAAAAGCAAAGAAGAAAGGAAGGAAGGAAGAAAGAGATCTGGTTTTGTGATTCTAAGATAACACAAAATCACTGCTGTCAGACAGATGTCACCGCTGGCCAATGTGTTGACAATGACCTTTGCTCCTGTACTCAGGAGCAAGCAGCACACACCACCCACCTCCAGGGGCTCAGAGGCCAAAGGCAACAGCCCCTGCGTGTACTGCACAGAGTCTGTAGCGATGAAGGCTCCCAAAGAGGATCCTCGTGTTACGACCCACGGTGCTCCTTACTGTCGGGAGGTAAGTGCTCATTGGGATGACTCATCCCTGGTTGACTTTCTTACCCCCATGAATACTCAAGCTTATCTGCTCATTTGGTCTGAAAGATTAGAGGAGGATCAGCCCTATTGGGAGTAAACTTCCTGCTCCCACGCCAACCCTGTCATTGTCTCGGCCTGCTCTACTTGCCTGTGGTTTTATCTTTGCCCCACGGAGAGTCACCCACAAATGAGGTTAAAAGTTCGGGGGGGGGTGTCCTCAATTATTTTGATGAGGTAATGGGGTAAAAACAAATAAGTATTATGGTGAACAAAACAAGTCATTAATTCACTAGTACTTAACTGTACAGTCCCTAACTATATTTTACAGTTATATACAATCTCCTCAGGATTGAAAATTATTTTCTGGGGGTGCTGGGGTGGCTCAGTCGGCTTGGCGTCTGCTTCTGCCCTGGTCGTGACAGTTCATGAGTTTGAGTCCTGCGCGGAGCTCTCTGCAGAGCCCACTTTGGATCCTCTGTCTCCCTCTCTCTGCCTCGGCCCTGCACACACGCACTCCCTCTCTCTCTCTTTCTCTCAAAAATATATAAACATTAAAAACAGTTTTCCAAGAAAACGTTCTCATTTTACATAGGATAAAATCATGCTTACAGAACTTACTGACATGTGTTCCAAACAGACCAGTAATTGTTTTCAAGTTTGAAGACAATAAGAAGAGAGTTACCAAAGTCAGCCTTTCCTTTCAGCAGGTTATGCCCCTGTTTTGCTTCCTTCAGAATTTTCTAACTTAAGGCAAAAGAGCTTGAAAATATGACAAATTTAATGTATACTATTTCTTTTTGCTGCCAAACAAGCATCCTGCTCCAATTTTTACCTTAGTTTTTACTCCTGCCAATTGCTTTTCAGACTCTAAAATATCTTTTGTGACACCCAACACAAAGGACAGAGACAAATTAGGAGCCACACGTACACCTACCTGTTGAAATAGCAAGTGACCAGTGCGCCGGCCACAGTTATTTGCTGGCATGCAAGAATGAATTCGCTAGTCCAGATGAGGCCGATCAGATGGTACCACCACATATACTGAATGGCTAAAATCGGCTTGTATTCCACTCGGCCACCTTCCATAACCTGTGCAGCTCCTAAAGTTCAAAACACAAACATGCTTTAAACCGATGTTTTCCTAAGCACGGAAGATGATTCAACAGACCCCACTTCCTCATGGAGGGCTATTTGCATTATGTGAAACACAGATGCCAAAGTCAAGTTTAAAGCATCCACCATAGGGGCGCCTGGGTGGCTCAGTTGGTTAAGCGTCTGACTCTGGCGCAGGTCATGATCTCATGGTCTGTGAGTTTGAGCCCTGCATCAGGCTCTGTGCTGACAGCTCAGAGCTTGGAGTCTGCTTCCAATTCTGTGTCTCTCTCTCTTTCTGCTCCTCCCTTGCTCACTCTCTGTCTCTCAAAAATGAATAAACGTTAAAAGAAAAAAAAAATAAAGCATCCACCATAACTGAAGATCTTCATAGCACAAACTAAAAAAATAAGAACATACTTTTAACTTAGGAATAATATCCATAATGATATTTATAATGACTGAAGGTGTAGGTGATTTGTGGAACATTTGACCTGTACTCAAGGGTCATTTCACTTTGTAGATATGAAAACTGAGGTTTGGAAGAGTCAAGAAACTTTCAGAAAGTCTCACTGTTCAAGATTAGTGCAAGGAGAACATAAACCCAGACACATTCGACTCTAAAACCCGTGGTTTTTCTACCACACCACTTGTGACACACATAAAGCTTGTTCAATTGGTGGAATCACACAAAGCCATTAAGACTATATTCTAGACCCTTGCTCCACCAAAAATGTAGAGTTCCTAAAAGAGACAAGGTCTTCATTTTTTCAAAGGGATTCACTTCAGATTTCATTTCAAGGACTAATTCTTCTAGCACATTTATAGTATCTATTAGAGGGGCGCCTGGGTGGCTCAGTCAGTTAAGCGTCTGACTTTGGCTCAGGTCATGATCTCACAGGTCATGAGTTCGAATTCTGCATCAGGCTCCGTGCTGACAGCTCAGAGACTGGAGCCTGCTTGGAATTCTGTGTCTCCCTCTCTCTCTGTTCCTCCCCACTCACACCCAGTCTCTCTCTCAAAAATAAATAAATAAAATATCTATTAAGTTTCGGTGTTAAAATTCTAGGTTCATATCTCACCTTTATCCTTTCCTGGTTAGCTGGGGCAAGCTATTTCGTCTCTATAGGGAGACTAAACTTCCTGCGGATAGTTTGAATGAGATTATGTGTAAATGCTTAAGATACGGCCTGGTCCATAGAAATTTCCCTCTGTGAGTGGTCATGATTTTACTAAATTTCAGGAACTCAATACTGTATTGAACCACGACCAGCACGGTGACCCCAACCATGCCCTGCCATTCACAAGGCCATATCCTGCTTTATTTGCCCTCATCTAAAGAAGCCCCAGAATTATACCCTTGAATTAGCTCTGCAATTCAATTCAACTCAGTGTGCATTTGGTAAAGCCAAAGCCCAGCTCTGTGGCTTCGTGTGATTTCTAGATGTTCTCTGCTATGTATTTAAAATACACTATTGTTACGAAAGAAGACGGGCACTTCAGTCTTTGACAAAACCTAAACCTGGACAACATTTAAAGATGGTTTCAGAGTTACTTTCTTAGATATAAGTTAATTTCAGTCTGGAGACATTCACAGTAGGGACTCTGCAGAGGAAGCGGGAAAAGATACTCTCGAGGGAGCGCAATCTTATTCCACCAATGAAGTCTGGCCTTAGCTCCTTAGGCTCTGTGTTCTGTTGAGCATGAGTCACATTGTGAGAAACAGTGGGGTACCTTGATTTACAGAGAAGGTACTATTTTATGGAGCACTGAGTTCTTTCTGGTGTAGAAGCAATTTCTGTTTCAGGTACGGCACTGATACAGGTTTATGCTTTTCCAAACAGGTGTGCTTCAGGAAAGCATCCCCAACGCTAAAGGAAGTGACCCCTCACCATAACACACGTGCTTCGGAAGATGAGGTCGGTGGAGATGCAGAGAATCACTCTAAGGGATATCAGAAGTGAGTGAGGCCAGGCACCAAGCACACCGGATTTCCTGGGGGCAGACTGCGGTTCCACAGAACATGCCAGCAACATTCCCATAGAACAGGAGGGTTGCTCTCTTCGACAGATGAAAGGTAAATACAGAGGCCCTGGATGCTAACAGTGGGTGGTCTCTCTTTCTGGCTGCCTTGAAGAACACGTTCATATACATTCGAGCTCGGCACACTCAGGGGCAACAGCAACCGGTGAGTGGCTAACGTAAGTCAAGGTTCACGTAAGCCTTCAAATCCTTGGCATTCACCAAAGAAGCAGGACCCATCAGTTATTCTGGTCACTGTTGTTTTTGAGTATCTTTGTCTAAACCATCTTCTGTTTATTTCTCTGGTTCATTTATACCAGGACGTTTACAGACTTTCCTTTAGGGCAGAGTTTCTCAACTTCTCATTTGGACCTGGCAATTCTTTGTCGTCGAGTGGGCTGCCCTGCATATTGTAGGATATTTAGCATTATCCCTGGCCTCTACCCGTTACGTGCCAGGAGCAACCTCCCTCCCCTCCTCTAGTTATAACAACCCAAAATGTCTCCAGACACTGCCAAATGTCGCCTGGGGGACAAACCTGTTACTTGAGAATGACAGTCTCAGGCAAACATTTTCTGAAGTATCAGGCGCTCTGGCTTCAGGATGAAAGCCTAGCATCTAGTGGTTACAGCCTGTGGGTGGGGCAGCGTGTTTATGGGCACAAGACTGCCCTCTCCTGGATGACAGTGTCAGTGCAGGCAAGAGCCCCTCCTCAAAGGACCAGCCACTTTGTAGCTAAGGACTGTTACCAGCAGAACTACTAGGACGTGTAGCTAACACGTGTTTATGGGCACTGGACTTCAGATGGATCCCAAGACATTACGGATCTCAAAGATAACGGTGCAAAGGCACTGAAATGGCAGAGGACTTGGTCCCAGTCTCAGCTGTGACTCATGTGATAAGTAAGCAACCTGGGCCTCTGTTCCCTCACTGTACAGATAAAGAGGGTGGACGAGATGAACGCTGAGGCAGTGGTTATAGGCTGAGGCTTAAGTCACACAGGCTGAGATTCATATCTCTGCACCATCCCCTAACGACTGACCAGCCTCGGGCAGGTGAGGGGACCTTATAACATCTGTCTCATCACTGAAGACACTAATACCTACTCCTCACACCCTTGGTGACCCTGTCCAGTCTTGTGGCTCCGAGCACCGTGCATGCAGCTGCTCTGAGCATTAAATGGGTAAGACAGTTGGAAGAGTGAGTTCAAGACAGGCTAGCTGTAACTGAAGTACAGGTAGACAGCATTCCAGTTCTGGACCTAACACATATTTATTAAGTATGCACTCTGTCCGAGTTATGCTAGACATCAGCGATTAAAGGGGGAACATGAAAGAAAGTCCTTTTTCTGGACTGTTCCTAATTTCTCCTTCAGCCTCAAAGGGGTCCCCCTGCCCCCCACATCGTCACTCTCTATCAATGATGTTACCTCTGGTTTTTCTGAGAAAATTGAAGCAATCAGAAAACCTCTGGCAGTACCTACCTTGAATATCCGCCTGCCATCAGCATGAGCCCATAACCTGACCCCTACTTAATATGATAAACTGTCAGGGATCCTAAAGCTAACCCCGCCTCCGGATGTCGCTTCTTAGCTACTGACTGTAGCGTTTAGTGATATTCCCCTCTTTCTTTCATCCAAGTATTCCTCTCAACCGAATCATTTTTAACCATTTCTTGTCTTTAACAATACCTACTCTTGACTCTCCTTCTCCAGCTTCTTGCCATCTCTCTGTTCCTCTTAATTTTTTTTAAAAAGTTTATTTATTTATTTTAAAATAATCACACAGCATGGAGCTCAAACTCACAACCCCAAGATCAAAAGTCACATGGTCTTCTGACTGAGCCAGTCAGGCACTCCTCTGCTCTTTTTTTTTTTAATGCTTATTTTTGAGAGAGAGAGAGAGCAAGCAAGGGGGAGAGAGAGACACAGAATCAGAAGCAGGCTCCAGGCTTTCAGCATAGAGCCCTACACGGGGCTCAGACCCATGAACTGCAAGATCATAATCTGAGCTGAAGTTAGATGCTCAACTGACTGAACCACCCAGGTGCTCCTCCTCTGTTCCTGTTTATGGTCAAATTCCTCAAGATCGTCTCTACTTACTCTTTTAAATTCTTCTCCCTCTTTCTCTTAAACATGCTGTGATCATGAGCCACTCCTCACTTCCCTAAAGCGGTTTTGTTTCACCTCTAGGTTACTAAACTCAGTGGTCAGTCCTTGGGTCTTGTCTGACTTGGTAGCAGCATCTGACACACTGGACACCACTCATATCCCTGAAGCCCTCACCCAAACTCCAGGACAGCACACTTTCTACCCTCCCGCCCACCGGCGGCTCCCAGTCAGCCTCCTTTCTGTATTCCTCCTCAGCTCCATATAAAAATTGCAAGGAAAATGAAGAAGCATTATTAAGTATTCCTGGGAAATTTATAGATTTTTCTAAGAAATATAATGCTCAAAACAATTCTTGGAGAATGACTAGCTTTCCAAGTCATTTTGGGTAGAAAGTTAGGGGCAAGTTGGGAAGAGGAGATGTTTTCAGATAAAGGTCACAGCAGGTGCAAAGGCACGAAGATGTTCATGGAGACTGTTTCCTTTGCACCTTCCCAAGGGGACTATAAACTTCCAAAAAGCAAGACCTGTTTCACATCTCTCTTGGGCAATTCTCTCTACCTCTTCCTAGGATGGGGCTGGGCTGCTAGGAGGCTTTTGCGAACTAATGTCAATTATTCTCTAGGTCTCTCATAACTTAAGAAGACAATTTTCTTTTAAGCTGTGCTCTCAAATATGCCAGGCAGAGCAGAGAATGAGCTGAAGCTAGTACCAGGTACTCTTTAGTGAACAGTAGTTCCCAATATAAGGAACATCTACAGGCCTTTATTTGCAAAGCAAAGCTCTGGCCCCACCTCAGCCTCCTCACATCCCTGTGAAGCAACCCGGAGAAAGCATCATTTTTTCCATTGCAAAAATGGGGAAAGGGAAGCATAGAGGATTAACATACAAGGAAGGCCAGGGCCAGCCTAGATCCTGGGCCCCTTGACGGGACACCCTTTGTCTGATCCTACCGCCTCCTTTCCAAGCACGGCCCTTGGCCCGTCCAAGCATGCCGAGTCCAGATTGCCGAAGTGCAGCACACGGGGTGAGAAAGTGCCGGCCCAACATGGGCTTCTTGCACTGTTGACCCTGGGGCTGCCAGACCACCTTAACGACGACAGTGACAACGGGCATTATGAGGCCACGTGGGCTCCTCCCACCTGCACCTGATGGGGTCCCAAGGTTATCACAGGCCTCACTTTTTTCCACTGGACTTTGGTAGTCATTGTCACATTGTCAGTAACAGACAAGTCCCGAAGGGCTAGTACATGTCGTTGCTGGAGGGCCTTGATGTGCTCTGCTGAAACCACCCCCAAACAAAGCCAGAATTTGCCAACTAGCTCAGAGGCTGATGTATAATCACTGGAGAAATTGCTCATCTGGACAAAAACAGCCCAAGTTCACCTTTTCTGTATTTTTTTCTTTTTCATACATTAAAATATTAGTTCATTCAACCATCTGCCATGATAAAAAATAAACCACTCACAGTTCTTACCCTCTGTGGACACCGCCACAGCGCTGGAGAGCTGAAGGATTCAGTAACTGCCTGAGGGGTGTGGAGGGAGGCCGGCAGGCGCTGTGTGGCCATCTCTGACCACCCACATCACCTGGCTTCTTTTCACAAGCTCCAAGGGCAGCCCCCAGCCTCCCTCAAGTGTGGCCGGGGCATCTCCCAAAGGTCAAAATGACATGAGGCAAAGAAATGACCTGCCCAGACCCAGCGTGGTAGCTTGGCACGGAGTAAAAAGGCCCCTGAAAACAAAGGAGCTCTGTGCACCAGGTGAATGGCACAGAGAGTCAGGTGGCCTGAGGAGACAACAGTCTTGGTTTTGTTTAATGATGCCTGAGCCCAGGGAGGAAGCAAGGCTGCAGCTCTGTGAGATGCCTTCTCTCCCGCACAGGGGAAGATCAGTGAGCTCACCTGCCTCCGTCAGGTCCCAGGAACCCAGCTTTCCCCTTCTACTCCTTACCCTCTGGCTGGTTCCCTCCTCCACGGACAGAGAATGGCGGCGCGTCAGTACACGGCCTCTGAGGCGCTCCTTCGGCCCCACGGAATCGCCTACTTGTCCCCCTGCCTCTCTTGCTCTCAGTCCTGGGCAGAGGCTACTTCGTGCCCCCTAAGCCCTGGGCCCAACTTGGGCTTAATGGGGAGCGAAAGGGGCACCACCCTGGGAGCTCACCCCCAAGGCAGCCCAAGGCTTGTTCCTCTCCAGCTGCACCCCAACTCCCAGGACTAGCTCTCCCCTTCTCCTCTCCTGGTGTTCGCCTGTGACCCCTGTCAGATCCCCTGTGGCTTCTTTCTGCATTTTCGGATCTGGCAATTTCTGGCCCATCCTCCCAGAAGCCCTCCCTGACTCCCAAAGTAGGGTAGAGGCTGGTTCCACTGCTCTCGGAGCTCCCCAAATGTCTCTTAGTGTGACGTTCATCAACTTTCACCAGGAGCTCATGTCTAATTGTCAGTCTGTCCTGATCAACTCTAAATGGACTCTAAATGCTGTGAGGAGAGACCACCACCCCTCCCCGGGGCCTTGCCCAGGGCCTCGGCCCTTGACGCTCCCCTAACACTTATGAATTAAAGCAAGAACAAACGAATGTGCCCTGCTGCAAAGTACTGTGGGATAACCAGGGGACAGTCTCCATCAGCCCCACTCACAGCCAGCAAGGAACTGTGGGGTGGGCGGCTGTGCCCTAGAGGCTGGAGGAGGAACGAAGTTCCTTCCCTTCTCCTGAGCCGTATTTCCCATGACCTCACCCTTTCTCCGGTGATTCTTTAGGGCAAGGGTTCACGTACCGCAGTCCACCACCCAGTGTGCCACCCCCTGCCACCCTTCACTCCCAGCCCAAGCTGACCTCGACCTCTGGTCCTTCCATGCTGTCCCGTTACCACAGGCCCCAAACACACCATTATGGGCACAGGCCACATCCGCCAGCCAGCTGCCGTGGTCACAATAATGCTTTGACTTGACAGAAAACTGAGGAGGCCCATTCCGCGTCCCAGCCACGGGAAATGTGAGCCGGTGGAGAGAGCACAGGGCCCGTCTAGGGCTCCGGGGCCGCAGAGCGCCTCGCACTTCCTAGCTGCGTGACCTCTGTCAATTCCCTGGCCTGTAACTGGAGCCTAGCAGCACGTACGACAAAGCAGGGCTGCAATGCTTAACACAGAGGACATAAGAAAGCTCCTAACACCCAGCCGGGAATTTGGGCACTCGCCAACAAATGCATGTTTTCCTGCACGTACCAAGGCGGCTGCCCTCCTTGCCAACCAGGACTGAGACGACCTCAAGTGGGCAAACTGGAGTTGTTCAGTGTTGTCCTCAGCTGAGATTCCAACTGCCCCGCAATATCTGTTCTTCCCTCATCCTTGGCAACTCGAATTTTTGCACAGTGCATGGCCGCCCGCAATGACATGGCACTTCCTGTCGCTCCCCTGCAGGTAGGTGCTGCTGGGTAACGAGGGTGTGGCCGATGGGGGTGGAAGTGCATCCTGACTTCGGGGAGGCGCGAGGAGCGCATGCTCACCTTCCTCCCCACCACCTTCCTAACGGCCGGAACAAGACACGGTTGGAGCCCAAGTGTCCCTTTCAGCTACTAGACGGAAGCAAGTGGTAGAGGATGTTAGGCACAAGGTGCTGAAATGAAGCAGAAGAAAGACAGCCCCGAGGTCCTTGACCCCTATAGGACCATGCTGGCGTGGGGCCTCCTCCTTGCTGACTTCCTTTATGTGAGAGAGAAATTACCTAGTACCTTATTTAAGCCACTATTTTTGTTGTTGTTGTTTGTGTTTTTAGTCTTCTGTTACTCCCAATCTCAGCCTGATTGATTACAGTCCTGTGTCTGGTTACCCAAGGATTCCTCAGGGATCGTTATTCTGCGTTCACTGCAGGTCTTCAGAAAGCGTCCAGGGAGCAGCGGAACAGACTGCTCCTACAGCGTCTCTGAGGCTGGAAGTGTGGGCTGTGACAGTCGCGAGACCATCTCCAATGAGCCAGTTTACTCCAGTTTCCTAAGAATCTACGACACTGCAGTTCTGACATATTCGACTAGAGCTGCTAGGGGACCAAATAAACTTGATGACACAGTAAGGAATTACATTAGCCTTGTGGATCCGACGTCTGCTGTGGCTCTTATCTGTCTGGTGACAGTCTCAGAAAGCAGCTTACTCTTCCACACTCCCATCACAGTGTGAACGTGGGCCTTATCCAAACCAAACACAGGAGTTAGGGAAGATCCAGAATGGGGCTGCTCGAGGGGTGCCTGTGAGACTAGCGCGTGTCCTCGCACTGTTTGTCACGAGCCCTCAGTGATGTGACGAAGCGGAGCCAGAACACAGACCTATCTCTTGACTAAGCCCGTCATTTCCTTTTGGTGACTTCTCTTCCCCTACAGCAAGACTTTCTCCATGAAGGAGGGATATATATTCTGACAAAGCTCGTTACCTCATTTCAGACAGTACTTTACACAGCATGCCTTTGCTCCGCTATGGGGCTTCAAAAGTATATAGTTTGCCCTACCTCAAACTAAGCGACTGAGCACCTCTGAGGACAAGGTCCAAGCAACTGTATTTTAATAAAGCACCTTAGCTGATTCTGAGGGATGCCTCTGGCAGAAAGCCACTGTCCAGCTAGAACAGGAAGGTGGAGAATTCAGTCCTGTCTTCCCCGGACCTACGCAATGCAAACGTCCATGTGCACTTGCTTTAAACTTATGCCGGCTGCGCTGAGCACACCAGACTTTTAATAGGGTCTTTCATGGGCTCTTCTAGATGGCCCGATTTGAGAAGAGCTGGCAGATTTACTCAGATAAAATTTAAATACAGAGACATTTGATAGCATTCTTTCTATAATTTTTTTTCATTTTATTTTTTTGAGAGAGAGCATAAGTAGGGGAGAGGCAGAGAGAGAGAGGGACAGAAGGAACAAAGTAGGCTCTGTGCTGACAAGCTGACAGCAGTGAGCCCGATCATGGGGCTCAAACTCACAAACCACAAGATCATGACCTGCCTGAACTATAATCGGATGCTCAATGAACTGAGCCACCCAGGTGCCCTGCTAATACTCTTTCTAGAAGCTTTTGTTCATACTGTAGTTTTTTCTAAAGCTCTTTAAGTCCTTACTGAATTTACTCTTTCAAGAAATAAACTCAGCTTCTTTAAAGCTGATACGAAAGAGGAAAGGATGTTCCTGCTTACCCCCATGACAGAGCCCCTGGAACCATCACCATTGTCATCAGATGCCTCCAGTTCCATGGGAGGCTTGGTCCCTACAAAAGCTGGCCAATGGTTCCAAAATGGCAGGGTCTTCCACACACAACTCAAAGGCAATGGAACTCACCTGCAGTTCCCAGGCTCAGCAGCACGGCCACCCAGAGGACCCAGAAGAAAACGAGAATGGCAAAAGTCCACAGTGGTTGGAACAGCAGGAATGGAGAGTTGCTGAGGGCTTTATTTATGACTTGGAAAAGTTCAACTGTCAATGTTATTCTCTTTCTGAGGACAAAAATCAAGCTGAGCAGAACTACCTGGTGAAAAAGGGGTTAGAATAAATTACTCAAAATAATGAAGAACTGAGAAGGGCTTAAAGCAAACCTTCATATTTTACTGACACATCAGCGAACAGCTCCTTTAAGATAGCTACTCATCCTCGTATTCTAACAGAGAATTTGCCACGTTATCTTCCCTGGACTTCTGTGACTGCTCTTTCTTTTGGCTCTCCTACCTCTTCAGTTGTTTCTAGAGTCTTTGGGGACCATCTCCTATGCCTTTGTGGTCTTAGCATCCTTCCTAGAGGCTGATAACCTTCAAATAAGAACCACTTTCTAGGTGCTAGATGCTAGGAGCATATCAGTTACTGGCCAGACTGTGGACATCATATGGTGCCTTCAAATTTGACTCATCCTGGACCAAATTCATTATCTTCATAGAAGCACCTCCTCTTTCTTCTATAGTCCTTATTCCAGTGGCCCTAATTTTTCTGAACTCTCCAAGAGTATATGTGCTTCCATATTATCCCAAACTTACCAATTGGAACACTCAGCATTTCTACTGCAAATGTTTATTTATCTGACTTTCCTATTGGATTAAGCTCCCTGAGAACACAGCCATCTCTTACTGTCACGAACTGGCCCAGGGCACGGCCCTATCCCAATCTCCCGCATTGTTTCCTGACAGATCTCTCAGGCTAACCTACCCTCTCTTCCCACAGTTGATCAATTATCTCAGGTCTTATCAGTTATCTGCACCCAAATAACCTCCTCCTTAGCCTCTGTCTTTAATTCCACTGGTCCCCAACCCTTACCCCTTTCCCTCCTCTAATCCTAAAGGTTATCTTTGTAAAGGGATCTTTGTAAAGAGTACAGTCAATGATATCATCTCCCAATTCAAAATCCCTCCATGGTTCCCCCTGTGCTTCTGGATAAAGATCAAGGTCATTGTCATCACAGAGCAGGAACTTCCTGGCACGGCCCCTCCCCTGTACCTGCCTCGCAGGCTTCTGCCAGGGGAACCTCTGCAGGTCATGTCCATGTGACCCCACCTGGGCCATTCCTTTAGCCTAAGATACCCTTTCTCGCCCAGCTGGGAGGTGGCATTCTAGGCCCAAGGATCTTACAGTCCAGTGGGAGAAAGTGGAAGGAGGGTGGGATAAACTGAATGGCAGCAGAGCCTCCCGACCCAGCCGTGGGGCAGTTGGAGAGGCCAGGGAAGACGTCTGGATGCCTGCACGTTGTAAAGCACAAGCAGGAATTTCCGTCTCTGCATTCTCAATGCCAACAACCATCGGCAAAAAAGAGGAACCCTTTTTGTTTGTTTGTTTTACTTAAAAATTTCATGAAGCAAGATGATATGATCTTTAGGCAAGTAAACTTGGCTTCTAGCTCCTGAGTAGAAAGCTAACATACGCATATTTAAATGCATGTGTGTTTTACAAGTTATATCTATGCATAAAATACTCCTCTCACACTCTAGGTGCACTGCAAGGATGCTCAGTAGAAGCAGGGGTCAGCGTGATCTCCTCGGGCTGGGGCCAAGGGTGTGGGCCAGGCTGGGCTGGGAGCCGCAGGGCTGCCTCGCCATGGAGGGCCCTGTCCTGGCTTCACTCTTCTGGACTCTAAGCTGCAGGGAGCTGTCCTTCAGCCTGTGCTCCAGGCTGATGCCCTGAGGTGTGCATCTAATGCCAATCACCCTCTTTTCTTCCTTGCTGCTAGTGCTGATAGTAAACCCACTGAAATAATATTCGTAGGCAGCCTCCATCTTCCCCAACCATGTGTTCAAGTTGATTTGTGAGGCAGCTTCTGGGAACTCAGGAGATAGGAACTCATTCCAGCCAAGTGTCCTAGTGGCAGACAAAGGTCTCCCTGGGAAACCCTCACTAGATGAGACTCTCAGGGTCTCCGCTGGGCTCCAACATATAGGGACAGGGTGGGGACAGAAGTGAGACAGGGCTCCGATGTGAGCAAGAAGGGTGAGGGTTAAAGGAAGTGACCTTTCTCCTGCTTCTATTCCCCTCTTGCTAATGTTGCTTTCCTCTTCTGCTTCTCTGGAGAAGTAAGGGTAAGGAAGGCGGAGGGAGGGAGAAGAGCAGGAAGCTGCTAACTCCTCTTCCCACTGGAGAGGGAGTGGTACCTGACTAGGGGACACAGTCTGATGCCTCTCCCTGTCCCCCTTCCTTCATCTTGTGCAGGGGTCTGGTGGCAGGGGGCGGGGGGGCGGGAGGGGAAGCAGGTGGAAAATGGCTTTCTCTTGCCCCATAGCCAGCCCAGCTTCCTAGCCCTGGGTGTCCAGCCAGGGAGCATCAGGGCTGGCTCTCTGTGGGAACGCCGAACTTCCATGGCAGATACTCCCTAGGGAGGAGGGAAGTCCATGGCCCCATGGGGAACCTTGCAGAAATATTCCCATTCAACAGCCAAGGAGAGCCAGGCCTAAGGCCAAGCCATTTCTGCGAGGCGACACAGCGGGCAGTGGGCCATGAGCTGGGAGGTCCGCCTCCGAGCACAGGGGCTGGAATCTTCCCTGTGTGCCGGGTCAGGCTGTTGCTTGCCCTGTGATTCATCTAGTCGTGGGGCAGGTGCGATTTGTGTATTGTACCTTGCTAGCTCTGTTGCCTAGTGCAGGGCCCAGGGTGTGACAGGGACTCCGTACATGGCAATGAACAACCTAGGGCTCTTGTGAGGACACAACCACCCAGCAGCCAGCACTTGGCGGGAACTTAGGAAGTAGTCATGACAGGTGTGCCAAATGAACGGTGTGTGAGCTGTGGGTCGTTGCTACCCTGTAGGCCAGCCCCTCAACAGTCCTCACAGACACTGGGGAAGACAGCCACTCTGCCCTCACAGCCTCACCTCTCGCTAACCTTACCCTCAGTGAAGAGACTTCCCCCCTGACGCAGTGTCTGGTGGCCATTAATGGTTCTGTGTGTGTGTGTGTGTGTGTGTGTGTGTGTGTGTGTGTGTGTACAAAGGAAGCCCTGGGGAGGGCTAAGGGAGATCGGGGCTCTCCTCTCAGCTCAGAGCCTTGCTCCCCACCCCCTCCTCCACGCCCAACAGCTCAGCACCACAGGAGGTCCTTTTTTCTCTGGCCGCCTTTTCAGGCCCTGGAGCAGCTAAGGCCTGGTCCCTGCCTGAGGCAGGACAAATCAGAAGCTTTACTTAATCACACATTTGCTCCCTGAGATGCAGTTTTTGTGAAGAACACGAAACTGAAAGCTCACTAGAAAGGAGAAAACATGAAGACCACCAAATAGGGGAACTGAAGGATTTCCTCAGGAGAGAGCTGAGTCCCGAGCGAGGCACTGACAGGGATGGCTGAGTCGCCCAAAATCAACTCCACAGTCCCGCCACGGCCTTGTGATTCTAGCCTTTTTAAGGCCCCCTGGGGAGCGACCTCAGTGATTTTCAACAGCCACCCTCTCCCCTGGACAGCCAGTACCTGCTGCCTCCACACCCTGCAGGTGCCTGTTTTCAGCTAGGGAGCTCACGGAGGCGGCTACAGCTTCTCTGAAAACCAAAATCAGCCCGGGGCCAGCAGGTTCGGAAATGGCTCTCTGTGTGCAAGGGCAGTGGGAGCTCCCGTGCCCTGGAGAGAGCAGAGCATCCATTGGCTGGGAGGGAGAGTCCGCTCACAAACAGGAAATAGGAACTGTCGCAAGTCTGCCCTCCTCCTCCGGTGTCCACCTTATGGCCACATGGGGGTAAAAATGCTTCCACCGCATTCAAGGGAAATGCAACAGTACAGGTAGCAAATTAACCTCTGCGAGATGGCAGAAATGACTTGGAAGGTAAGGCCTTCTTTTTCCCTATTTTTTGAAGGTTTTGATTTATTCCTTGTAGGTATTGCAAATAAAAGAGAGAAAGCCCTAAACATGTATGTGCATTCACCATACTATTATGTATGTATACTCTTGAGATTTAAAAAAAAAAACACAACAAAACCAAATTCTAGTTGTTCTTTGGTTAAAATCCAGTTATTTCGATTTCCGAGTTCTCCGGGCTACTTGACCTCCTGCCAGAAGGGCGTTTCTTACCGTGATTACTGTAGATACAAGAGCAAACCCCAGTAAACACTTCATATTTTCCTTTTCTGTGTCCAATTCTATGCTGAGGTCATGGGTATAGTCGTAGTACAGCCACCATAAGACACCACAGACAACTAGAAAGCAAAACACCAGGGGACTCAGCACACACGCACGAGGTAAGTGCCCACCACCTCTAGCACAGGACAGCACGCCGGGTGGCCCGGCTCTGGCAGTGGGTCTCACGGGCCTGGGGCCTGATGTGCAACAACCGACCCTCTGAAGGAGCCGGGCAGGGCCAGGGTGGCCTCCCCAAGGACCGCCCCGACCCCCAGTGGCCGCTTGTCCTTGGGAGGCACGGGGAGGTGATTCTAGAACACAGGTGCATGCTGTTCCTCCAGCCTATAGACTGCACGTGGGTGCAAGCATGGAGGAAAGTGCATGGACACAATGGTAAGGAAAAAATTTAGAGTCCAAAGGCTAGAACTGCCCAGCAAGCTGCACCAGTGACAACTCCTGTGGGAGCCGGGAGATCAGCTTGGTGGTCTCAAGACCAAGCAGATATTCTGATATTGCAAATGCTCTGTGTTTAAGCACTTCATGCCAACTGCATGCCACCACAAGGACCACACGAAGGTCACATTCATCTTTACTTGCCCTGGGTGGGCAAGTGTGCATCACAAGCTGCCGTGCCTGTCCTCTGGCATGGCACGTGATGCACCCGTGAGGCATGGGGCTCTAAGCTATGGAGGGCAGATTCAGGCGGATGAAACTCTACAGTCATACCGATTATGAAAAGTTAAAATGTCCCATGCCAGTTGGCAAATAGCTGCTGCCTTGAACTCCCTGTGTGCCCCTACCTCTTGGACCCCCTTTCCTGATAACTCCTGGATGGACATACATTCCAGCCACAAAATGGGACCAGTAGGTACAGGAGAGGCTCTTCAGGGCCCTGCCCTAGGTCAGGGACAGAGTCTTTTCAGACTGGTGGGAGCCCGTGCATTACAATTATGGGGACCCACGTATCCGTGGTTGATGCGAAAGTTCAGAAGACATTCTTTAAAAGGCTTCCACAAGACGTGGAGTCGTCTCTTAACCCTATGGTCACCAGGATCGCTCTGGACTGGCAGGCCCATCTAAGCAGCAGCAGAGTGAAGCAGAGACAACACTCTGGCATCCAATTTGCTAATATCTACAACACAAACAACTCCCTTTGTCCTCTCTGGGCTCGGGTTTTCTCGTCTGTGAAATTTATATTGGATGAGAGACTCTCTGAGACCCATGTAGCTCAAAAAAGCCAACTTGTAAATTCCATGCTTAACGGAGAGGCTTTTCATTTGATCAAAAAGAAATCAATCAAGTAGAAATACTTACACAGCAGTCCCGAAATAATCAGTGCAATGAAAATGTGAACCAGAAGAGTGGTGATGAACCGGAAGGTGAACATCATGGCTAAAGACAAGGCTGAAAAATTAAGCAAAACATATGAACCCCAACAGCAACCAAGGCATGAGGGTAATGATGGCAGGGCTTTAACGACTCCAAGAGGAGGGAGGACTGAGGATTTCCTTCAATTTCTAAATACCTAAACTTCTACTAAACAAAAATAACAAGGCACCCAGGGTACTCTCTAAAACATATACAAGTTCAGTCTGCTACAGTAAGCCAGTTTCTTCTTTTATTAAAAAACAGTTTAAATAAAAAAAATTTTTTTACATCTATTTACTTTTGAGAGACAGAGTGCGAGTTGGGGAGGGGCAGAGAGAGAAGGAGACACAGAATCTGAGGCAGGCTCCAGACTCTGAGCTGTCAGCACAGAGCCCGATGTGGGGCTCGAACCCACGTACTGTGAGATCATGACCTGAGCGAAGTCAGACACTTAACCAACTGAGCCACCCAGATGTTCCCCCCAAAATGTTTTTTTAAATCAGGTCTTATTCCCAAATATCCAAAATGTTTTGTTTCTTCTAAGTCCAAATAAACCATTAATTTTTTTTAACCACATTTAACTTTTTTGATGTCTTACTGGACTTATGTAAAGTTTTACCTTTAAATGTTCTCAGGCATTCTTATTAAATATGAAAAACTAATGCCTTTACAAATGAAAAATTTAAGGTTCCAATTATATGGTTAGCTGTATATGTAAAAACATCTTCATATTATTTTCCAGTATTCAGGGTTTTAAGCTTGTGAATTTAAGTATGTCAGTGAATTTATATATAATTTGACATATTTCCCAAACAAGAAGTCAGGATTACTCGGGGCACCTAGGTGACTCAGTACAAAGTCTGACTTTGTACCAGGTCATGATCTTGCAGTTTGTTGAGTTCGAGCCCCACATCAGGCTCTGTGCTGACAGCTCAGAGCTTGGAGCCTGCTTTGGATCTGTGTGTCTCCCTCTCTCTCTGCTCCTCCCCCACTCATGCTCTGTCTTTCTCAAAAATAAAACATTAAAAAAAAAGGTTACATATAGACACTTTGGTGTAGCGGTTAAGAATGTAGGTTTGGGGATCAGCTATTTCTGTGTTGAGTCTGAGCTCTGTCACCTACTCTACTCACTGCCTGACTTTGGCTAGGTCACTTATCTTCTCTAAGCCACAGTTTCCCATCCTACAACTGGTGACAGGATTCTGACAAAGCTTTGATGAGTTAAGGGCAAGCACAATGGGGGCGCCTGGTGGCTCAGTCGGTTCAGCGTCTGGCTTCGGCTCAGGTCATGACCTCGCGGTTCATGGGTTTGAGCCCTGCATCATGCTCTGTGCTGACAGCTAGCTCAGAACCTGAAGCCTGTCTTTAGATTCTGTATCTCCCTCTCTCTCTGACCCTCCCCTGCTCACGCTGTCTTTCTTGCTCTCAAAAATAAATAAAAGGTTTAAAAAAAAAAGGGTAAGCACCATGCCTGGCGCATTTGGGCCCTAAGAAGTCTGGAAGTTATACAATGGTGATGAGTTAAGCATCCCCAAGCATTCAGGAATTAGTAACATTTTGGTAATGAAATTATGGAAAATTTGATTTGTAAACTGGCAAAATCATGGCTGACAAAGAATTCCTTTCAACAAAAAGGCTGGGAAGCCACGACTGGAGAAGGGGTAGAGAGCAGGCCATTACTATCGCCCACAACAGCAGAATGTATTAACTTGTTCAAAGAGAAAGCCAGCTCTTAAAGGGGCTCATCAAGTTGAAATGGGATGTTAAAGGGTCAAGAGTGGGCAGCTGCTTCCAGAAATGCCCAGAAGAGGCATGTCCCAGCTCGAGGCCTTGACCTGTCTACAACCCAAAGCAGGTAGTTGGTGACCTCAGGCCACTGCCTGCTGATGCTATTTAACATGAACGCACACACCTCCTTCTCTTGCTCACTGTGTGACCTTCTAATCTGGCTTGTCTGTGGGGCGAGGGCGTTCCGGCCCGAAGACATGCCTTTCTGGCCTCTTGACAGCTGGACTTTTGATGGCCAGTTAGCAAACTGGCCATCTGCTCTGCACATCTTTCCTGTGCAGAGCTGAGGACCAGGCACTGGAACGTGGCCACTATGCAAAGACAACCTCCTCGGTGAGGCCTCCTGGCAGAGAGCCAGCTGCTGTTTCCCTAATTTTATTATCCCTTCTTCCACTTGAACCTGAAGCACTGAAAACATTTATAAAGAAAATATGTGAAGTTTTATCTTTAAGAGGCTAATTTTCATTGTACAACATACACAAGTGCTAGAAACTTTGGCATAGTCACTGAAAGAAAAGCAATTTAAAATTACCTAATGCGAGGATACACAGACCAAGGATCGTGTCTCTTCCGGACATTATTCCACTTAGAATTTGACGGAGGGTGTCAACATCATTTATCAACACAGATGCAAACGAGGAATAGCACTCAGGTGTTTGAGGGATGCATCTGTTAAACAAGGGGAAAGACTTGCTAAAAAAAAAAAAAAAGAAATGGCAAAGATGTTTAATTAGTTAACTTAAAAAAATGTTTATTTAAAATTTTCAACAATCAAGAAAGCACATGATCTGCGGTAATAAAAAGAAGATTAGCATCCTGTTTGGCAGAGTATACTTTAGAAAGCCAGGGAAGGGGTGCCACAGTGGCTCAGTTGATTAAGCATCCAGACTCCTGATTTCAACTCAGGTCATGATCTTATGGTTCATAGGATTGAGCCCCGCATCAGGCTCTAAACTGTGAGTGCCTGCTTAGACTGATCTCTCTGCCCCTCCTGCTCACTTTCCCTCTCTCCTCCTCAAAATAAATAAATAAACAATAAAAAAAAAAAGCCAGCCAGCAAGCAAGCCAGCCAGGCAACTATGCTCTGCTATAGTAATTACCCAGTAACCCGGATGGGGAATGATAGGGCCCCGGGGAAACCAGAAATTTACACTTGGAGAGTGACATTTCTGACTCTCCTGTCTTGGCCCTTTTTGGACAAACTACCAACCACAACACAAGAATGGCATTTGAGGAGCTGGCAGAGATAGGAGCTGGGTTAACTGGAAGCTGGGTCAATGACATTACCAGAGTTGTTCCGTCCTTTTTAAGGAGGTGCATAAGGCTTGACGGGCTGTGTGTGAACAGAGCGGGTAGTTAGTGCGTGATGAATGTAGGAGTAAAGCTGTGGCTGCGCTCGCTTCGGCAGCGCACATACTAACGCTGTGGCTAACTCCCTTGGGTAGATTAAAAAAAAAAAAAAAGCTGATCTTTTTGGTGTCTCTTCCTGAAATGAAAAAATGCTCAGGGAAATCCATTCTAATGACTCTTTAAAAAAACTTTCTTCTAATGTTTATTTTTGAGAGGGAGAGAGGCAGAACGTGAGCAGGGGAAAGGCAGAGACAGAGGGAGACACAGAATCCCAAGCAGGCTCCAGGCTCCGAGCTGTCAGCACAGAGCCCATGTGGGGCTCCAACCCAAGAACCATGAGATCATGACCCGAGCTGAAGTTGGACACTTAACTGACTGAGGTACCCAATGGTGGAAATAATCTCAACGCAAGAAGCACCAAATTATCAGACACACTGCTAAAAAGCAAGCATTTTTTGAAATTTGTGAAGATGAAACAAGGGAAAACCCAAATACAAATAATATTATATTATCATGAAGAAAAAAAAAGGCTTCTTGGGGCACCTGGGTGGCTTAGTCGGTTAAGCGTCCGACTTCGGCTCAGGTCATGATCTCAGGGTCCGTGAGTTTGAGTCTTGCGTCGGGCTCTGTGCTGACAGCTCAGAGCCTGGAGCCTGCTTCAGATTCTTTGTCTCCCTCTCTCTCTGCCCCACCCCAGCTCATTCTCTGTCTCTCAAAATAAAGACATAAAAATAAAAATTAAAGAAAAAATGGCTTCTGAACTTTCAATGAACACAACATAGAACATATGAAAGAATCTTTCTCAGGAAGTCACAACATTACAGGGATAGTTCCTGACTCCCTGAATGGTGATTCAAGAGAAGAGTAAAACAACTAAGCAGTTTTTCCCTAGTTGAAAAATTTGAAGGTGTAATACAGTCACATGGCTCAAAGTCCAAAAGGTATAACAGAACAAATAAATTGTGAGAAATGCCTGTCTTTTCTGAGGAAAAATATACTTCACGGGCAACCACTGTTTTGCTTTATCTAGTATATCGTTTTAATTTTTTTCTCTTTCTTTAAAGTGAACTCTACGTCAATGTGGGGCTCATACTCAAAACCCCAAGATCAAGAGTTGTGTGCTCTGCTGACAGAGCCAGCCAGGTGCCCCTCTATATATGATTCTAGAGACTTTTTAAAACATATGGGAATGAAACAGGAAATTTAAATGGAAGTTTGCAGCTGAAGCTCAAAGATAATAAAAATTATACTCCAAAATGAAATGCTAAACTCCACTATGCTGGGCTTGCCAAAAACACTGTTTAGAAAACCCGGTGGCTTGTCCTTACCGCCCCATGTTCCACAGAGAGTATAAAAGGGTTGAGAGTTGGAGATTAGAAGAACATTTTAGAAAATAAACTTCTAATTTTGGAATAATTTTCAAGATACAGAAAACTTGCAAAGACACTACAGAGAGTTCCTGTGTATACCTCATCCGCCTTCCCCTAACATCTTATATAACCACAGTACCTTTGTGAAAATTCAGAAATTAGTATCGGTACTATACTATTAACTAAACTACAGTCTTTATTTGGATTTTGCCATTTTCCATTAATGTCCTTTATTTTCTCTTCCAGTATCCAACCAGGACACCACGTTGCATTTAGTGGTCATATCTCCATTGGTCTATGACAGTTTCTTAGTTCCTCTTTGTTTCCCATGACCTTGACATATTTGAAAATTCATGGCCTGGTATTTGGCAAATTGTCCTTCAAACTGTAGGATGTCCCTCGTGTTTTCTCTTAATTGGACAGCTGTTTTGGGTTTTGGGGAAGAACACCACAGAGGTGAACTGCATTTTCCATAGAACCACACTGGGGAACATGATAGCAATGTGACAACCTGGATCATGTGGTTAAAGTGGGTGGTATCTGCCAGCTTTCTCCACTGTCGCGTTACTATTCTATATTCTTTGGGAGTGAGTCACTAAGCCCAACCCACTCTCGAGGGGAGGGAAATTACACAGGAAGTATCTACAGATATTATTTGTGATTCTTCTGTAAAGATTTATCCCCCTGTGCCCTCCCCACATTTATTTATTCAATCATTTATGAGCATGGACTCATGGATATTTACTTTGCTCTTTAGGTTATAAACTAGTATCATTATTAGTTCTATTGCTCAAAATATTCCAGCTTTGGCCACTAAAAAGTCTTTTATGTTGGCCCCTGGGTAATGTTGACAAGGCCCCACCATTTTTTGGTTCCTTGAGAACATTCTCACTTTCTGGCTCTGCAGAATTATGCCAAACTGTTTTCCTTCTCCAAGCCCTAAAATCAGCCATTTCTTGGAAATAATTTCCTTATCTAAGCCCTAAAATCAGTCAATACCTTGGAAAATGGTATTTAGAAACCAATATCTGTATAGTGGATATGCCCATTGCTACTGGCTGGTCACAGATCCTAGGGCCTCTTATAATCAGTCCTAGTAGGTATTGTCAGAATTGCTAACTAGTACTCCTGTGACAGACAAACTTACCAGTTAGAGCATGGTGCTTATGCATGGTTTTTGTTTTTTGTTTTTGTCTTTAGCTCACAGTATTTAGTCACAAAGCTATCTTCCAAAATACTTAAGTCAGGTGCCTTTCTCTCTTTCCCCTTCAGTGAGATTATGTCATATATTCATATTAAATTAAACTCATATGTCATGGTCTACATTCTACCGTGAGACCTCTTGATATTTTGGGTGACTTATTATTTTATTTGGATACAGTAAAGTTGATTCTCTACAGGCATTGAATCATGTAAAAGAGATATTCTAAAGACTTTTGTTTTTGTTTTTTGAAAGAGAAAATTTTCATGTGAATCCATTCATACATTCAAGGGCAAGAAGGTGAGAGATATCATTCCCAAGTCAGATGAGAAGGGTTTCCTGGAAAACTCAGAGGGCTTAGACAATGCCATGGGTTAAGGTCTGAGCTCTGGGATGTGGAGGCTAGTGTCCTTGGGGTCCAAGACAGCTACATAGAAAATTGTGGGCCCTCAGCAGAAAGAAGCTGGAAGCGTGTGCCTAATGTCGCAGGACCAGGGAAGACTTAGCAAGTAACCAACCAGAGCAGAGATGTATTTGACCATGTGAACAGCACTGCAGCTGAGAGAGCCCCAGTAATGGGAAGTCTCCAAAGAACTCAAAAAGCATCTATGGGAGAAAGCTGGCTGGAACATCCCCCAAACCCAGAAAACTGGTACTAGTATCCATCAAATAAGAACATTCACGTTCTCTCTTATTCCTCTTCACTTTTGCTGAGCCAGCTCTACGAGTCAGAAGCCTGTCTCTGGCAGAGAAAGAGATGAGGAGGAGGAGAGACAGAAGCAGAGGACTGCAGCCCCTTATCTGACCAAAGCCTTCCCATCTGCTCCTGGCTCAAGCTGGGGGAGGGAAACGTTTCAACTGTCAGCCAAGTCTAAAGTCTATCATACTGGGCTGAACACTTTAATTACTGAATGGAAAGTATCTATTACAACTTAAAGTGACTAAGTAATTATTACTCTTAGGAACTGTATTTTCATTCAGGGACAGAGAAAAACTAGCCCCACTGAATAAATTTAAAGAGACAGAAAGAAAGTATACAACTCCACCAAAAGAAAAGTAAACTGCCAAGAAATCAATTTAACCAAGGAGGTGAAAGACCTAATCTCTGAAATCTATAAACCACTGATGAAACAAATTGAAGACAATTGAAGAATTATTAACTGTTAACATGTCCATACTACTCAAAGCAATCTGTAGATAGCTATAGCTTCAGTGCAATCCCTATCAAAATACCAAAAGCATTTTTCGCAGAACTAGAGCAAATAATCTTAAAGTTTGTATGGAACCACAAAAGACCCTGAATATCCAAAGTTATCTTGAGAAAGAAGAACAAAGCTAGAGGTATCACAATCCTAGATTTCAAGTTATATTACAAAGCTGTAGTAATTCAAACAGTATGGTATTGGCACAAACTCAGATCCATAGATCAACAGAACAGAGAGCCAAGAAATAAACCCACACTTTTAAGCAATCTAGGTCAAAGGATAGAAGAATATACAACAGGGAAAAGACAGTCTCTTCAGTAAATGGTGCTGGGAAAACTGAACAGCAATGTGCAAAAGAATGAAACTGGACCACTTTTTACCACCACAAAACTAAACTCGAAATGCAGTGAAGATCTAAATTTAAGACATGAAACCATAAAACTATTGGAAAAAACCATAAGTAGTAATTTCTTTGACATTGGCCTTAGCATATTTTTCTAGATAGGTCTCCTCAAGGAAGGAAAACAAAAGCAAACATCAACTATTGGAACTACATCAAAATAAAAAGCTTTTGTACAGTGAAGGAAACCATCAATGAAACAAAACTGCAACCTACTGAATAGGAAAAGATATATGCAAATGATATATCTGATAGGGGGCTAATATCCAAAGTATTATGTAAAGAACTTCTACAACACAACACCAAAAAACCAAATAATCCAATTAAAACATAAGATCTGAATAAACATTTTTCCAAAGAAGACATACAGATGGCCCATAGACCCATGAAAAGATGCTCAACACCACTGATCATCAGGGAAATGCAAACCAAAACCAGAATGAGATATTACCTCACCCGTTTCAGACTCGCTAGAATCAAAAAGACAAGAAATAACAAGTGTTGGCAAGGATGTGAAGAAAAAGGAAGCTGTATGCACTGTTGGTGGGAATAAAAATTGATGTAGCTACTGTGGAAAACAGTACAGCTGGTCCTCAAAAAATTAAAAATAGAATTAGCATATGATCTCCTAACTCCACTACTGGGTGTTTATGTCCCAAAACACAAAAGCTCTATTTCAAAAAGATATATAAACCTGTTTTATTTATTTATTTATTATTTATTATTATTTACAATAGCCAAGATATGGAAGAAGCCCAAGTGTCCATCAATACACGAATGGATAAAGAAGAGATGGTCCATATATATAACAGAATATCATTCAGCCATAAAAAAGAATGAGATCTTGTCATTTGCGGCAGCATAGATGGACTTGGAGGTTATCATGCTAAGTGAAATAAGTCAGAGAAAGACAAATGCCATATGCTTTCATTTATATGTGGAATCTAAAAACAAAAAAAATTAACAAATAAACAAAATAAACCAGGCTCATAAATGCAGAGAACAAAGTGATGGTTGTCAGACGGGAGGTAGGAAGGAGGATGGTGAAATAGATAAAATGGGATTAACAACATCCAGCAATAGAACAGTAAGTCACAGAGCAAAGTACAGCATAGTGAATACAGTCAATAATATTGTAATACTGTTTGGTGACAAATGGTGACTACACTTACCACAGTGAGCACTGAGTACTGTACAAAATCAATATGTTGCACACCAGAAACTAACATATGTTATACTTCAATAATAAAAAAAAACAGAAAAACAAAATTGCTTTATGACTACTTCCTACGGGTATGATTGCTTGATGTTAAGTTAGATAAGCAAATATGTACATATATATACACTTACATGTATATAAACATAAATTATGCTTAGTATACAGCATACTGCTCTATAGTCTGCTTTCTTTTTTTAAAATTAATTTATTTTGAAAGAGAGAGAGCACACACACGTGACTTGGGAAGAGGCAGCGGGAGAGAGAAGCAGAATCCCGAGCAGGCTCTGTGCTGTCAACACGGAGCCTTACTCGGGTTTGATCCCACAACCATGAGACCATGAGATCACGACCTGAGACAAAATCAAGAGTCAAACACTTAACCGACTGAGCCACCGAGGTGCCTCTGTCATCTGCTTTCTTCTTTAAAACATCCTGCAGCTCTGTTGATACCTGTATATAAGGGATTCCCTCTACTTTTCCTGAAATAACATTTACATAGGGTGAACTATACAGATCTTAAATGTACAGTCAGGGACCTCTGATAAATACAGATGTTCACGTAACCATCACCCCTTTCAAGATGTAGAACATTTCTATCGTCCCAGACAGTCCTTTCAAGCCTTCTTCCAATCAACCTCCAACCCTTAAAGGCAATATTAACTTGACTTAGAGAACTATAAACTACTTTTGATTCTTGTATGTTCTCCTATAAGTGGAGTCATCCAGTATGGATTCTTTTGTGTCCAGCTTCCTCCACTTAGCTGTGATGTGTATTATTGGTTCATTCCTTTTAACTGCACGCCCTTCTCTTGGCCAGTCTGCAGGGCCATGTTTTGGGTGCTGCTGGTACGTTGGGGCACATGTTGTCTGTCTTTTTTTTAATGTAAGTATCAGGGATCCTGGAGGCCAAATTCTGCAAAAATTGGTGGGCATGGACATTTAAGATCTGTTAGAGCGCTTGCCACCTAACTTAATGACTCTTAATGCATTAGGATGGTTGGTCCTGGAACAGGTTAAATTAACACTAGGTCACCTGCCAACCTCAAGAAAATTTCCGTGCAATGAGGCACACTGAAACACTATCCCCAACACAGCAGCAGGTCCCTCTTTGGTATTAGTTGGGTTGTTGGGAAACCCAAAGGCCTAACTAAAAGCGATGAGATCCTTTGCATCGAGAGAGCCGAGCATGCCATCTTTCTGTGCACCTGCTTATTTTGTGTCTAAGAACTATGCTCCTGGAAGTTGCAGGTATCTAGCAAATTAAAAAAAAAAAAAAAGTTTTACCAAGAACAATGTGTGATTACAATAGTCATTATGGTGAACTTTCCAATTAGACAAGAAGTCTAAGAAGTACACTCAAAAGCAAGAGTTCCCGAATTAAACAGAAAGGGATCCCTGTTTTAGCTGGTAGGCAGAAGCCTCCAAAAGGTCTCACAATTCCAAAATAGCTTCACTGAAAGATTCATTACAAAAAGCTAATGAAAAGGGAGAAAAGGTACCTAACACGAGACTGTAAGACTGCGGTAACTCTTGCTGCTCCCCTCTGCACTTTGAGTCCTCACCCCAGTAAGCCTTGCGCTGAACTGCCTCTCCATTCTTAAGAGACTATTACACAGTGACCTTTTGAAAGAAGACCATTCCAAGCTACGGACAATTCTCTACTGGTATCTCTCACTCCTTGGTTAAAGGTCACCCAACTAACGACCAAGGTGTTTCTTAAACCCCAGGAGGATCCTCAGCAGTTCTATAAATAGATTACCTCCTGAGGCGCCTGGGTGGCTCAGTTGGTTAAGCAGTTTGTGGGTTTGAGCTCTGTGTGCTGCCAGCTCAGAGCCTGGAGCCTGCTTCAGATTCTGTGTCTCCTTCTCTCTGCCCCTTCCCCGCTAGTGCTGTCTCTCTATCAAAAATAAATAACCATTAAAAAAACAGACTGCCTCCTAAATCCAGTACAGAGGGGAATAAGAATTCACCCTGTCCCTTCCTGTCCACATGCAGACTTATGGGTTATTGATCCTTTTTGTCCTGGGAATAACTATTTCCTGCTTGCTTGTCTCCTTTTGTGTCTTAAGAACATAGCCTGGCTTTCTTTCTTTCTGCCTGGGACATGCAGATTGTTGGTTCTTTCTTGGGCTATCTTTGTGAGTGACTTTAGATCTTGTGAAGAAGCTATCTTTTACATAACCGTCTTTGAGGATGCCTCTTGGGTCCAGGAGGTCAAAACTGCCCAAAATATTCACTGTTTGACCTGGCTGGAACTTGACAAGATATTTGAATGGAGTTAATAATTCCAGAATCAGAAATCTAGTCAAATTGGAAATTGATATTCAGAGCCTGAGAGGAGTTTGGGGGGGAGGTCTTCTCCCTCCAAGCTAAATGTACCCAGAGCAAAAGAAGATATTCCTACAGGTGGTGGGTATGTATTTATACACACTTTGATATTAGGTGACAACCCAATTCTCTGAGGAGTTAAAAACAGCAGTCCTGGTTTTACAAAGCTGTCTTCACAGGACCAGAGGGGTGGCTCCAGAAGCAATTCAAAAGAACACCAGTCCTTTCTATGTATTCCCAAGCCTCCCTATTTATCTCAAATGGCTGGTAAGTGTAAAATTTGTGGCTTTAAGGGGACCAACGTCATTTGGAAGCAGGGGAGTTGCCTGTTTTTCCTGTGCCTTTAAACTGTCCCTGTTCAGTGTTCTGTCTGGTGTTCTGGGCTTTTCCAGCCCATCTCTTTGAAGTGCAAATTTCAGGGAGGTATTCTTATCATGAAAAAACAAAAAGGGGAAAGGTCATTTGGCACCTGACTTGCCAAAGACAAAAAACACATCTTCAGTGTCTTCTCCACAAATATTTTTTAAAAAGCTTTAGTGATCTCAACAGTTCAACTTAATTTATTCCATCTACAGGGAAAAAAAAACTCAGATCCAAATTTTATAACTGGTCAATTTCATACCTACATCATGGTATGTAATTTTAAAATAGACACTGTAAGTTTTCTCTGCCTCTGAATGTTCTTGTGTGTCAAATGAAAGAGGACTTCAACTACCTTGTTTTTGCCGTCAGTTTGTATTTTCTAAACGATAAAGTTCTTTACAATTTCTCTCTTAACTCAGGCAAATGACCTGGTGGGGAAGGCATCCCAGGATGGGACCGAAACTGTCCCTCAAACAGTAAGGACTGTCCTGCAAGACCCCACAGAACTGACCTCAAGACAATGATGAGCTTGACCCTCACTGCCCACCTGCACCTACCCGTCGAACTTTGTCCCACATTTTCTTTATATAAAATCTGGGAGGATTCCCAGCACTTTGAGACAGTCTCTGAGACACCAGTCAGCTGTCGTCCTGATACGGGGCCTCTCTGAAATAAAATGTTTTCTTGTTTCCCCACCACTCAACTCTCTGCCTTAGGATTTTGTTAGTGGTGAGTGACCCAAGCTGGTCTGCTGGGGGCCCGGAGCCAGGTGCTATGTGCCCCTGCACACCGTCTACATATATATATATGTATGTACGCTGTAGTTACGTGATATTTTCTACCTTCTGATGTTGCTGCTGAAATTAATCTGTAAAAGAGCTCTATTTAGATGATTTGAAGGCAAGTGCTCGTAAGATTTGGCCATTCTAAAACTCTTAGAAACTTGAAACCCAGGGGGGGCCTCGGTTGCTCAGTTGGCTGAGTGTAACTCAGCTCAGTCGCAGGTCATGAATTTGAGCCCCATGCTGGACTCTTTGCTGTCAGCATGGAGCCTGCTTTGGATGCTCTGTTCCCCTCTGTCTTTGTCCCTCCTGTGCTCAAGCACACGCACGCTTGCTCTCTCTCAAAAATAAACAAACATTAAAAAAAAAAGAAACCAGAAACCCAAATGTTTTTCAAGTTCACATGATCTGGAAGAATATTTGATATGAAAGCTAATTGATATTTTATGGTTTAATTAAACAGACATGTCTTTAGGGTTGTCAAGATTAAATAAAAGACTTTCTTTTAATGTTTATTTTTGAGAGAAAGAAACATAGAGTGGGAGTGGGGGAGGGGCAGAGAGAGAGGGAGACACAGAATCTGAAGGAGACTCTAGGCTCTGAGCTGTCAGCAAGGACTCACGAACTGCGAGACCATGACCAGAGCAGAAGTCAGATGCCTAGCTGACTGTGCCACCCAGGTGCCCCAAATATAAAACTTTTATTCTCAGTTTACTAGCCAAATACATTCATGTTAGTGCTTGTAAGATCTGTGAAACGAAAAAAAAAAAGATAGCTTAGGATAATGGGTGACTTTATCTAATGTTTAATGAAGTTTTTGTAGGTATGCTAACATGATTATTAAGGACAAATACACTAAATAGATGTAAGGAAGATACAAGTTTATAAAAGAACTTTTTAGCAATATTTATGTCTACTTAAATAGTTTCCTCATTTTTTTTTTTTTTGGTAAACCTTAAAGTTTTGCTGAACTATGTTAAGTGAGGAGTTAAAGTTAAATGAGGAGTAAATTCATTAAATACCTACATCATTTCCAAGTAAGACAAAATACTGAAACATTAATTGTCAAGCATAGGTTTATCTACTTTTGGTTTCTTTATTACAGAGAAATTAAAAGATATTTGGATATGTTAATGCTATACTTTAAAATACTTCAAAAGGTATATGCTTCTAGAAATTTTGAAATATAGTCATAAATTTGCAAATTTAAGGAATGCTGGTGGGGCACGTAGGTGGCTCCACAGGTTAGATGTGTCTGCCTCCTGGCTTCCGCTCAGGTCACGCTGTCATGTTCTGAGAGCTCTGGGCCCAAGGGACGCCTGCCTGGGACTCGCTCTCCCCCTGGCCTTCCCCTGCGCACACACGTGCTCTTGAAAAAAAAAAAGAATGCTGATATGACAGCTGATACGCTGACATGAACATCTCCATATCCAAAGAAAGTAGAATGTGTTTTCAGTGGGGAAAAAAAAGGCGTGAGAAATGGAGATGCATTTTTGTTATGAGGGAAAAAAAATAATTTGGTTCTAAAAGAAATTGTTTAAAGAGGAAAAACATAGGACAAAATCAGAATGTAGAAAAGTTGTAGAACATTTGTGGAAAAGGAGTCTCTGAAAAGAATTTTAATGTGTAGTCAAGCTGGTTAAGATTAAAATGAATTCATTTTAAGAAATAAGTTTTAATATCAGGTAAGCTGGTACAAATTCAGAATTTGGTTTTCTCTCTGGTAAAAAGGCAACATTTTCTTGGATTTTTGGTCTCTTTTGATAAAACTGTGAAAATGTTTTTACATTTTAAGTATTAAATTTCATAATGACCTAGGATCCTATTTAGGCAAAGTCCTTTAAAACCTTTTTTTTTTTTTTTTTTGATACTTTTGACAAGCTTCCCAAAATCAAATGGTAAGTGAAGTCTTTGACCTGGAATAGTCCAAGTTTGTTAAACTGATTAGGTTTATTTGATATGTAAATTACAGGGGATGCCTTGTCAAATAATACTAAGCTTCCATCCTCTATATTGTAAGATCATGTCACTTGTGGATAAAGTCCATTCTGCTAAAGTCCACAGAGGGATAAATGTCCTGGTCACATGGCAACGGTCTGCTCTAAAACTGGAGAAACTAAGATGGGTAATCAGTAGCCATGTATGACACAGTCGTTTAAGTGTTAGTTAAGAGTTAAGTGCTGTGGCCCAACAGGGTTTAAGTGTTAGTTAAGAGTTAAGTGCTGTGGCCCAACAGGGCCGACTGGTGCTTCCCACAAACCCCATTTTTTAATTTTTGCATTCCTTTACCCGCCATGGTGTGTTTAAGATGAATTATAATTAAACCTTGCTGGGGAGACTTCTATAAGATTGTGAAAGCCATTAACCATCAATGTCTAACCTGTCAGGTCTATAGGTCTGGAAAAATTACTTTTGTTCAGAGGCCTCAAACGTCCTTCCTCTTTGGACATGTCCAGCCGGACATCATTCAGCTGCTCCTAACATGGGTTATCAATATGTTCTTGTCACTATAGGTGTGTTTTCTGGATGGGCTGAAGGTTTTTCCTGCTTCCAGGCTGATGTCGCCAAACAAAAGCAAAAAAATTGTCAGAAAGTATGTTTTCCACATGGGATATATCTTCCCCATCCCCCGTGATCAAAGCACACACTGCACGGAGCAAATCATACAAACCTTAACAAGACCTCGCATATGTTGTGGAATTCTATCGGTACGTAATTTTCTGCTGATCCTGTCCCGTGCTAGTATGATAAGCTACTGAAAGTTTTTTAATTTTTTTTTACATATTTATTTATTTTTGAGAGAGAGAGAGACAGAGCGTGAGCGAGGAGGGGCAGAGAGAAGGAAATGCAGAATCTGAAGCAGGCTCCAGGCTCTGAGCAAGCGTTCAGCACAGAGCCTGATAAGGGGCTCCACCCATGAACCATGAGATCATGACCTGAGCCAAAGTCAGACACTTAACCAACTGAGCCACCCAGGCACCCCAGAAAGTCTTTTAAGTGTTATGCTAAAGCACCCCATCAACAGGTTAAAGATCCTTTCCCTTACCCCAAGTTCAAAGGATCCTATTGGTCACAGTCTAGAATCTGGTGACTGAGTATTGTTGAAACATTTCTGAAAAACAGCTCTTGAGCCTGAGGGAAGGGACCTTACCAAGTGCTCCTGAACACAAACACGGCTGTAAAACCAAAAGACACTGAGGCTTGGAAACACCTCTCACCAGCTAGAGAAGGATCCACCTGACCCTGTCCTGCGCCCACACTGGATACGTCTACATCAATCTAGTCAGACTTAGACTTCATACTTTAACTGAAGTATGAAGTATCTTCCTTTTCTGGAAAGACAGCGCCCTCCTCTGTATCTCCCAGGCTGTTACAAGGAGGGGGGGTAACCTCTTAGTTCAAGCTAGGAGAAAAATCTAATAGTGCCCCTAACATTTCACAAGCAAAATAAGACATCTAATTGGTTAACTTACCCTAATTTACATTGCTGAGGACCTACCAAGAAGGGTTTCATGATTCAGGATTTACTTATGGCAGGTTGCTATTTCCCTGGTTAGGGGTAAATGTAAAGGGGGCTATGATTAAAAACTTGCCCTTAATTGTTAAAATTATTGCAAAATCTGCTGCTAAAACAATAGCAGCCCAGCAAAGATCCTCTAGCCAAAGTTGTCCTTGATACCAGAACAATTCTTGATTATTTTTTAGCTGAGCAAGGAGGCATCTGTGCTGCAGATCAACACCACCTGCTGTGCTTGGATTAGCACTTCTGGGGAAATGGACATTCAATTACACAAAATCACAGAACAAGTCACTTGGCTCGAAAAGGTGACTCCTTCCATGGGGTCTTGGGAACTATGCCTCTAAAGTGCACTCCAAATATTGGGAATTATCCTGTTTATAGGGATCATAATAATCTCCCTGGAGCACTGTATTCTCTCAAAAGCTTTACATGCATGATCACAGCAGCTCACCACCAAGCAAATAATCTCCCTAAGACTAGAATGTCTACAGAATAAAGAAACTGACCCACTTAAAGAATGTACACCTAAAGCCATGACTTGTGAATATCACAGAGGTTAAGCAAAAATGTCATGACCTGTGGATACAACACAAAGGAACAACAAAAACTGCAAGAACTTCAGAGCAGTAGCTAAATTTTGATCCTATCTCTGTTACTCAGAGAATCTGATCAAAATGGAGTAACTGTTAAAAAAAAAAAAGAAAGAAAATGACAGGGCATCTGGGTGACTCAGTCAATTGAGTGTCCAACTTTGGCTCAGGGCATGATCTCGTGGGTTTGTGAGTTCTGGCCCTGTTTCAGGCTCTGTGCTGACAGCTCAGAGCCTGTAGCCTGTCAGATTCTGTCTCTCTCCCTCTGCTCCTCCCCTGCTTGTGTTCTGTCTCTGTCTCTCTCTCTCTCTCTCTCTCTCTCTCTCAAAAGTAAATAAACATTAAAAAAATTAAAGAAAAAAAGAAGAAAACTACAAGGCACCTGGGTGGCTCAGTCCATTGAGCGTCCAACTTTGGCTCAGGTCCTGATCTCACAGTTTGTGAGTTCGAGCCCCACATTGGCTCTGTGCTGACAGCTCAGACAGAGCCTGGGGCCTGCTCTGGATTCTGTGTGTGTCTCTCTCTCCTTGCACCTCCCCTGCATGCTCACTTGCGCTCACTCGTACACGCGCGCTCTCTGTCTCTGTCTCTCTCAAAAACAAACATTCAACAAACAAAAAAGGAAAGAAAACTACAGGCCCCAATGGTGTCACTTAGACCAAGTTCCCAAACCTGGGGCTTAATACCTAATCTAGCTGCACTTTCAACCCCCCAAAGTAGTCTTAACCAGTCAGCCAGGAATTTTTCAATTAGCACCATATGGATGAGGTAATCTGCATAAAACCCCTTCCTTTTCCTCGTAAGGGAAAACCACCTTGCCTGGAACAATCCTTTCCTTTTGCTAATAACTTTCTTACCTCACCTCCTTCCTATAAAACCCATTTTGTGCAGCGTCTCAGAGCTCCCCTCTACCTGCTGGTGCACACTGCCTGATTCATGAATCCTTTAATAAAGCCAATTAGAGCTTCAAATGGATTCAGCTGAACTTTGTTTTTTAACACCACATTGTCTCAATCACTGTAACCTCATAGTAACTCCTGAAATCAGTGGGCACAAGTCCTCTAACTTTGTTCTTCAAGAATTTTTTGTGTGACTCTAGGTCTTCAGCTTTTCTGCATTTTTTTGTATGAACTTTCCAATTTCTACAAAAATTATGTTGGGGGCACGACATTGAATCTGCAAGACAATTTGGGGAGAAACGACATTCTAATAATATTAAAACTTCCAACTCATGAATAAGGTCTATCTTGCCACTTATTTTGGAATTCTTTAATTTCAGCAAGGTCTTAATGCTTTCAGTTCAGATATTCCATGTCTTTCGTTAAATTTATTCCTACTTATTCTATGTTTTTTTTAAATTTTTTAACATGTATTCATTTTTGAGAGTGAGAGACAGAGCATGAGTGGGGGAGGGGCACAGAGCATGGGAGACAGAATCTGAAGCAGGCTCCAGGTTCTGAGCTGTCAGCACAGAGCCCGAAGTGGGGCTTAAACTCATAGATCGTGAGATCATGACTTGAGCTAAAGTCAGACACTTAAGCAACTGAGCCACCCAGGTGCCCCATAGTTATTCTATATTCTTTTGATGCTGGTAAAGATCAACTTTAAAAATGATTTCCTAATTGTTGCAGATACATAGAAATGCACTTTGACCTTGTATATTGCAATTCTGTTAAGTTCATTTAGTAGTTACTTTGTAGACTCCTTTGGGTTTTCTATATAAACAATTAGATCATCTGTAAAAAAGATGGTTTCATTTCTTCCTTTTTCTTTTCCTTCCTCTTTTGCAATCCCTAGGACCTCCATTACAATGCTGAATGGAAGTGGTCAGAATGGATAACCTTGCTTTGTTCTCAGGGGGGCAAGATTTCAAGAGTGCACCATTAAGTATAATATTAATTGGAGATTTCTCACTGATGCTCTTTATCAGACTGAGAACACCCTCAGCTATTCCTAGCTTGCTAAATACTGGTACATCAAATGCAATGCTGCACTGTATTTAAGCAGCCCACTCAAGCCACGTAGACTGTTGGCACTCTTCTGCTCTTACAAACACTGCAGTGAATACATCTGTACAGATGTCATTTCACACTCTACACGTACACCCACAGATTAAATTTCTACAAGTACAAATGCTTGACTTAAAGGCATCTACATTCATCACTGATGACTATGGATGAATTGCCCTCCTCAGGTCCCTGCCTCAACAATGTACGAAAGTATTTACTTCCCTACACCTTTGGGGTACCGTGCACCATCCGATTTTTAGATGTTGTCACTTAAATATTGGGAGTGTGAAAACATTAGCATTTCCCCTATCATGAGGGAGGTCCAGCCTCTTTTAATATGTTTAAACAATGCTATGTTTTTTTCTTTGAATCATCTATTCACATTTTTTATCTCATTTTTATACTGAGATATTGGTCTTCTACAAGTTGGATTAAGATCTTTTATAAATTAGAGAAACTAATATTTTTATAGGAATTGCAACTTATTTGCCTGTGACCTTTGCTTCTAGTGTTTTCTCAGGCAGAGACGTTCGTTTTAACCATTTTTTAATTTTATGTCTTCTGAGTGTTAAGTCGCAGATAGAAGGCTCTCTTACTTTCAGGTTATAAAAAAATTCTCTGAAGGCTTCTAATACTCTCTAGGTTCACTCTATACACTAAAATCTTTATCCCACTAGGAATGTATTCATATAAGGCATGAGGTATGGGTCCAGCTCTTCCCCTGGACCTCTCCAGTTGTCCCAACACCACTTGCTCACCATGTCATTTAGTCACTGATTTGTGTTGTAGGATAGCAAACAGTAAAAAATTGAAAGTCATTAACTTGCTATTTTGGCTTCTGTAAATTGCTTTGCAAATGTATCTCTCTGTTCACTGTTCTAACTACGTGGTGACCGCTATGAGGCTCTCTGTTGGAATTATCATAAGGTGCTAACCTCGCCTATAAATTTGCCTGCTTTCTAAACAGACAACTTAGACCGTGAATTGCGCTCCCCTCCCCCCATCTGAAGCTGACCAGACAAAGCGCACGTGTGGGAAGTCACGTCGTCACTATCTCACAGAACCTGGAGTGCCTGACTGTAATTGGTTGTTTCAAGACCCTCTTAAGACAAAGAACTTTAAAACTGATAGGGTTCCGCCAGAACTACTGTCTGTTTGTAAAAATGTGACTGGGTGTCCTGAAATGCTGTAAACTTTAATTGGTTAACTAGATGATGATGTTTGATGCCTTGCTAAATAAAGTCAATATAAGCTCACTGCTACCTTTGTTCAGGGCCATTCTCTGCTCCTTAACACCAGGGAGACCAGGTTTGGCCCGGCTGTAAATAAAATCTTGCCTAGCTTCTATTCTGCATTTGGTAGTCTTTATCATCACCCAGTTACAATTTGTCACTTTTATCATGTACTAAACTCCTGTAAGCATTTGGTCTATTCCTGGATTACCTAGTACCTTCCATTGATCTGTCTACACATGAACTAGTGCTGTCACCAGCTAGACCGAAAGACGGGCCTTTATTGCTCATCTGCTCATACCTGTGACCTTTGTCCTACATTTTGCCTTAAATCTTTCTTTCCAGCCTTTCTCTTAATTCAGACAAAAGACTCAAAGGGCATAGCAACTGTGGCGGAAACAGAAACTACCCCTCAAGCAATAATGACTGTCCTGAGGAAGATGCCAGCTGGCCCAGACCACCCAGGCAAGTTTGAGCTTAACCCACCTCACACCTGCGACGAAGTCCACGGAGTGACCACGAGCATGAGAGACAGTTACCTTTACCTCATTATGATACTAAAATATCCACCCAAAGAGAAGTACAAGTCTCATTTACATAACATACAGTGTATGTACAGACACGTTTCCTCAAGGCACAAGTGTGACTCTGCCTGACTCTACATTAGGTGACAAGGCTTCCCCTTCTAAATATTCATCTTAACTGTAAATTAAAGGAACCCATTCACCCCTGCTGGGGAAGTCACAGCTTTCTAAGTTATTCCCCATAATCTCCTTATCTGTGGCAAAGAAAGTTTCCTTTGTGTGATGACTTACCTGGTGGAGTTTCAACCTGTGACTCACCAAGGAGCAAACTCATTAGTTCAGATTCAGTGTCATAGTATTTTAATTATTAAATTTGATAATAAAATAGTTTTTAAAAACGGAAAGGGCTCATCTCCATTGTTTTTCTTTTTCAGATTTTTTTTCTTTTTAAAAAAACTTTCCTTACCAATTTTAAAATCAACTTATCTAGTTACTGAATAAAAATCTGTTCTGTTTGCAATCAGGATACCTAGCGGGAAATGATATTTTTATAATGCTGAGTCATACTATCAACAACACTGTCTTTCCATGTAAGTACTCCTGGTACCTCAGGAACACATTAAAGTGTTCTTTTTAATAAATAAGAAAATCAATCCAATTTGCAACTATACCAAAACCAACTAGAAACCTAGGAATAAACTTAACCAACAAGATAAAAGATCTGTACTCTGAAAACTAGAGACTACTTATGAAAGAAATTGAAGAGGATATAAAAAAATGGAAAAACAGTCCATGCTCATGGATTGGGAGAACAAATATTATTAAAATGTCAACACTACCCAAAGTGACCTACACATTTAATGCAATCCCCATCAAAATACCATGGCATTTTTCACAGAGCTAGAACAATCCTAAAATTTGTATGGAACCACAAAAGAACCCAACAGCCAAAGTGATCCCCTCCAAAAAAACCAAAAAACCAGAGGCTCACATTTCCAGATGTCAAGCTATATTACAAAACTGTAGTCATCAAGACAGTATAATACCAGCACAAAAACAGACACATAGCTCAGTGAAACAGAATAGAAAACCCAGAAATGGACCCACAACTCTATGGTCAACTAACCTCCAACAAAGCAGGAATGAAGATCCAATAGAAAAAAGGCAGTCTCTTTAATAATTGGTGTTGGAAAAACTGGACAGCAACAGGCAGAAGAATGAAACTGGCCCACCTTCTCACACCATATACAGAAATAAATTCAAAATGGGTGAAAGACCTAAGAGTAAGACAGAAAACCATCAGTATCCTAGAAGAGAACACAGGGAGTAACGTCTGTGACCTCAGCCATAACAACTTCTTACTAGGCATGTCCCTGAGGCAAGGGAAATAAAAGCAAAAATGAACTACTGGGACTTCATCAAAAATAAAAAGCTTCTAAACAGTTACAGAAACAATCAACAAAACTAAAAGGCAGCCTATGGAATGGAGAAGATATTTGCAAATGACACACTTGATAAAGGGTTAGTATCTAAAAATCTGTAAGGAATTTAGCAAACTCAACACCCAAAAACCAAATAACCCAGTTAAGAAATGGGCAGATGATGTGAATAGACCTTTTCTAAAGAAGACATCCAGGTGGCTAACAGAACCATGAAAAGATGCTCAATCTCACACATTATAAAAAAAATACAAGTCAAAACCATGATGAGATACCACCATCGTACCTATCAGAATGCCTAAAATTAACAACAGAATAAACAACAGGTGTTGGTGAGGATGCAGAGAAAGGAGAGTCCTCTTGAGCGGTTGGTGGGAATGCAAACTGGTGCTGCCACTCTAGAGAATAGTATGGAGGTTCTTCAAAAAGGTAACAACAGAACAACTCTATGGTCCAGCAATTGCACTACTAGGTATTTACCCAAAGGATACAAAAATACAGATCCGAAGGGGTATATGCACCCCTTGTTTATAGAAGCATTATCAACAATAGCCAAGCTATCAAGAGAACCTAGATGTCCATTAACCAATGAATGGATAAAGAGGATGTGGGGTGTGTGTATACACAGACACACACACACACACACACACACACACACACACACACACAGTGGAATACTACTCAGCCATCAGAATGAAATCTTGCCATTTGCAATGATGTGGATAGAGCTAGGGTGTATTATGCTAAGCAAAACACCAAAATACGTCAGAGAAAGACAAATATCATGTGATATCATGCATATGTGGAATATAACAAAATAGATAAACATATGGGGGGTGGAAAGAGAGAGAGAAACCAACCAAGTGTCTTAAAGAACTGAGGGTTGATAGAGGGAAGTGGGTGGGAGATAGGCTAGATGGGTGATGGGTACTGAGGAGGGTACCTGTTATGGGGAGCACTGGGTGTGGTATGTAAGCGATGAATCACTGAATTCTACGCCTGAAGCCAATATTGCACTGAATGATGACTAGAATTTAAATAAAAACTTGGGAAAAAATGGTGTCATAAAGTGTTCTTTTTGTGGTTCTTGTACATTTCTTGTTAAATTTGTTTCTAGGCACTAAAGTACCCAGTTCGTTCTTGTATTTCTTCTCACTGTGGTAAAAGTGGTCTTTTCAAAAATATAGGAATGCTGCAGACTTCAGTTTATCAGTTGGGTTCCCTGCCACCTGAATAAAGACTCTTATCATTTGTAGTTTTTCATCTAATTTTCTTACCACCTATAGAGTAATTTAACGTCCTGCTCTCCAAGTTTTAAACCTCTAATTTTTTTCTTTTCTATTACTAAACAGTCTTAATACCTGTGAATTTGAATTGGTTTCAGAGCAAATGTTTTCTGAACTTTCCGTTAGTATTTCTGAAAAATAAGGCCAGCTATCAATCTAATGTCAGTTTGGTTTTCCTCAAACACAATTCTCCCTAAGACATTAATTTTGTCAACAAGGTTTGTTGAGAGGGTGCTTTTCAGGCATTTGATAATCCTGTGCTGGTAAAGAATGACCCATCTCAGCCCTGAGAGTGACAGAGAAGCATGTAAAGTGTGGGTCACCCTCGTATGTGTGGTTGACCAGTTGTCCGCTAAGGACTGGGGCAGGGGGTGTGACTGTGGTTTCTTCTCCACTTCTCCTTTTCCTCTCTCACCAGCAAAACCACTCAGATTTGCAGGAAGTAATTCGAAGGGCTGACCGTACATCTCGATGATCCCGTTGGAATTCATACATGCAGACGACACAGTGATATGCACGGGCACCCATGTGGGAGGTGAGGACTAGAAGTGACTTGATGGAAAAACCCAAGCCTTTTGGATTTTAAATACATGGGAGACTCAAAATACAATATTATGTGGAACCCCAAAGGGAAAAAGACAGGCTTGCTTGTTATCTTCTGCAACATTTTTTCACTGCTCTTAAAAGCTCATACCTCGGGGGAAAAACCTTCTTGATATTCAGCCACTACTCTAAAAGGGTATGTTACACCTCACGTGATCGACAGAGGGAGAAGAAACAACTGGTTTAGTCAACAGAGGTATTTAGAAAATGTTCCTTGGCCCTATGGCCACACTTCTCATGATTTCAAGCTTTCACTCTTGGCACTACTCTTCTGTGATAAATATGATAATTTCCATCTTAGAACAAACTCCTGCTTGTGTAGGAAAAGGAAATGGAGCCCTCAAGGCGATTTCTCTCTCCCTGACTCTGTCCAAGAAAGGCCAACCAACAGGTTTGTCTTTCCATGGAAAGGTCTGCATTTGGGGGGCAAAAGGCCTGACAGGTGGAAAGATGGGGACCCTAGGACACATGCTATGGGGTTCTCTCTACCCCCACCTTGGTGTAAGCCCACAGAGGCCATCTGCCAGGCAAAATAACACCAATGAAGCCTTGACTGTTGGTTTTGTACTACAGAAACAAATAAGGACCCTGTTTGGGTTTGCATGCTGGCCCTTCCACTTGCTGCTCATGCCACTTAACCTGTTCCTGCATGAGCTTTTTTTTTTTTTTCTTAACTGCAAAACAGGAATGAAGACAATGCCTACAGCACAGTGGTTTGGGGAGGTCTAGATAAATGAATGCATGTCAAGAGCTTAGAAAAGTACCTGGCAAGTATCAAAAGCTCAATAAATGCTCACTATTGGGGTGCCTGGGTGGCTCAGTTGGTTGGGCCTCCAGTTTCGGCTCAGGTCCTAATCTCATGGTTTGTGAGTTCAAGCCCCGCATCAGGCTCTGTGCTGACAGCAAGCTCAGAGCCTGGAGCCTGTCTTCAGAGAGAGTCTCTCTCTCTGACCCTCCCTAGCTCATACTCTCTCTCAAAAATAAATTAAACATTTTTAAAAATTAAAAAAAATAAAATGTTCACTATTATCATCACCAACATCAAGATATAAGCCTCTCATGAATTACAGCCGCCATCCCATTTATAATAAGAATTTATTTACTTCTGGTTAAGTCACAACCTGAAAATTTCCCTTCTCTTCCAATTCCCTCTGCAGGCACACTAACAGATTGTGTTCCTTAACACAATTTTCTCAAAGGACAAATACCGGATGACCTCACTTCTATGTGGAATCTAAAACAGTCAATTTCACAGGAGCAGAGAGTGGAGTGGGATTGGCCAGGGCCCAGGGGAGGGGAAATGGCAAAATGATGGTCAAAGTGTATAAAGTTAAGAGAAAAAAAAAAAAAAGGCCTTCTCTATAAACATTAAATAATTTTAATTTAACCTACTAAACGACTGTAGTTTTTGGGGGGAGGGCTTAATTATGTTTCACAGAGAGATATATTTTATAGCTGACAAAACTCAGAATTTAAAAAATAAGATAGAGAAATATAAAATGGGACTCTCCTCTGCAAATAATTCCTCTTTCAGTTATCGTAACACAAAGTATTTATTTTAGAAAAGAATGCCAGGAGAATGGTTAACTATATTCTTTCCTCCTATCTAGCTAAAATTTACTGGAATTTTTGGATTTTTTAGCACCTGCTAGATCAGCATTTTTCAAGCTATCCTTACAGCCTGTTAGAAGACGGTGAAATAAATTGCTGCTTTTAAAAAGTGAAACAGAATTGCTCTTAGGATGAATCATTTGCAGTAAGGGGAAACCTTGTTTTGTCCGACTTGCACTTCTGTTTCGTGGTGGGGGGTGATGAGCACATTCCTTACTCTGGGTCCCAGCCAAGGGTTTGACAAACACTGTACCGGACAGTTGGCCCAGTGCCCTGTTCTACTTCAATCATCATTACTTCAGGTCTCATTCACTGTAAATATATTTACAACTTTGAAAAGAATGGTAACACAGAAAACAAACCAAGTCTTCCCTCAGAACGTCTTAGCATCCTGACGGTGGCGATGATTATTAATTGTGTTTTCTCCTGTTACCTCCCCCCACCCCCCAGGGCACCAATGTGAGCTATTTACCATGACAATACAACAACTGCGTCAGCATTGCAGCTTTGTTCTACAAATGTTTGTACGGTGCCTCCTACAGCCAGGTAGTGCCCTGGTGGATGGGAATGGCTAACTCTAAAAGGAGTTCACAAGTAGGATCCTTGAGAAGCACCTGTTTCCTGTTCTCCCTGAGCAGGTGCCTGTGGTGGCCACTTGGCCTCGCCCACATGGGTCTGCTTCTTACGGAGACATCTAGAGTTGTAAAATCTAACAACGTCTGGTTGCAATAAAAGTGAAAACACTTTCTATTTTGTAATAAATAGTTGGAGTAGAAAAAACACATACCAACTACCTTATAAACCACTCAGTTGATGAGTCACAACTAATTCTGCTAGCTCTAGTGTTGTCATTTTCTGACTATGTGTGTTTCCATTGGTGAGTTTCCTCCTTCTGTAGGCTCCTAATCCATTATGTGTAGTGCAGAGAGTTCCTCCTTGTGTATCCCTGGCCTTCTATAGACCATAGGCCTCTGCCAGATATTTCCTTCCTGCTTCCAACAATACCCACAAAAGGAACAGACACAAGTACCCCAAGTACCCCATAACTTCTGCCGGTGTGTCGTGTCCCGCCCTGGCCAGCAGGGCGGAGAATCGTCTCGCGTCCAACAGGTGCTCAGACACAAGCTTCTGAGTGTGCCCATGACGGGTAAGAAGGATTGGCAGGTCTCCAACCTAAGACAGGCACAGTCCTTTCCTTGCCCATACTATCATATTCTGGAAGAACCCCCTTTTTAAAAATTTATAGAAAAAAAGGGAGGACCTGTTGGGAGCCACAAAGATTTCAGCTGCTTGGCCATTTACTAGCCAGATATGTCACTCCCTGAGGGGAGTTGCAAATAGGCAGGGGAGCGCCACTCCCTGTCAGAGGAGAAGCCAGAAGATCAAAGATCAACCGCCTGCAGGCAGGGTAGTATCAGCCCCTCAGGCGCTGTGCTAGAACACTTTAGTCTGGTTCCTCTTTACTCCAGCCTTAATCCCTTAACCCTGTTTCCTAGCAACTGACCTAGGCCAGCTGCCTTGTTTTCCCGCCTTGAAACCTTTATAAGATAGGGTGTTTTCTCAATAAAGGAGGCTTGATCGGATTCCGTGTGTTGTCTTTACTCTCTGTGCATCCCCCTTCCTGCCCTGTTTTCTCTCCCTGCCTCAGAAAAACAACCCTCGATGATTCTCCACCCTGCTGGCTGGGGCGGGACACGACACCGATGAATAAAGAAAAAATATGGAAGCTTTTTTTTTTTTTTTTTTTTTTTTTTACCTCGGAGGAACTGGAAGCCTGGGACACAATGAGTCTGCATTGGGATTCTGGGTGTAGTTGATGGAATTCAAACTGTAAATACACAGGAAGGACCCTGGAAGCAGAAAACACACAGACTATATTCCATCTCCCTACATGGTGCCCATCTTTCCAGGAGGGCCAGTAAGAGAACTCTCATCCTTTTACCAAACTGGGAAGGAAATGGGATAAATCATTCAGATTTAGAAAACATGTCTATAGATGACTTAAATACAGTAAGAATATGCATCTAATTTGAGGTCAGATGAGGTCATCTCTCTCTCTCTCCCCCCTAAATCTCAATTCAAAACGAAAAGTTATGCGATTGGCATAAAAAATATTCAAAGGTTTCTTGGGAAATAATTTATTGTACAGGCTTGATATTTTTAAAATGGACTTGCAAATAATTTTTAAAACATCTGGCACATTATTTCACAGGCAGATAAAATTTGCAGCGGGTTGCCTGGAATTTCTTTTACTTTCCTTTGCTTGTTTAATCCTTACAATGTAAATCTTACAAGCAAGCTCAGGGCAAGGTACTTCAGTTACAGAAACGATAAGTGCAAGGATCCATGGGTCCCAACGTTGTAATGAAAGAACATGGTTGTCAGCAGTTCACGGCAGAGCCGGCAGCCCCTCTCTAGGCCTGGAGGTGCCCTGTGCACAGAGCTCTCTGACCTCTGTCCAACCCTGCCTTTGGGCCCTAAATGTGAGTCTACACTATGCTCTGTATGGAGGACCATTCCCCTGGGAGTGAGCAGAGAACAGCTAGGGTTTCAGATAAATTCCAGATAAACCTGAATGAAATCGCACAGGCCCAGGAGAAAGCACTGGTGCCCGCTCGCACACAAGGAGAAGCCACCACAGGCAAAGACAATTTCCAGCTTTGCAGAGAAAGCGGTGCCAGGGTGAGCTGTCTCGCCGAGGTCTGCACAGGTTGGCCCACCGTGGTTCCCACTGTCAGGGGGAAGAGCGAGCCCTGTCCCCTGGTGCCTACCATTGTTGTCTGCAAAGAGCTGGACCTCTTCCAGGGTATCAAGCTGCTCTTCAGGACAGTGGGACACGCACAGG
The DNA here is from genome assembly GCF_006229205.1 of Suricata suricatta. Lineage (NCBI taxonomy): Eukaryota > Metazoa > Chordata > Mammalia > Carnivora > Herpestidae > Suricata > Suricata suricatta. The sequence continues at coordinate 64,037,118 of NC_043707.1, forward strand.
ACAGTGGAACTGAGCCTGACGTCCTTGACTTCCAGATTGCAGGAATTCATAAAGAATACATGTCTAAGAAACAGATGAAACAATATCTTAGAGTGTTTCCTCTCATTGGGTTTAATTATGGGCCTTAAAAATAACTTGCATTATTGGGGCACCTGGGTGGCTCAGTTGGTTAAGTGTCTAACTTTGGCCCAGATCATGATCTTGTGGTCTGTGGGTTTGAGCCTTGCATCGGGCTCTGCACTGACAGCTCAGAGCCTGGAGCCTGCTTCAGATTCTCTGTCTTCCTCTCTCTCTGCCCCCCTCCCTACCTGCTCATGCTCTGTGTCTCTCCCAAAAATAAATATAAAATTCATTTTGAAAACCCACGTTGTCAAATGTGGGAATAATTAAGGCAAACTTTTATAGCCAAATGCCTCAGCAGAATTTACCATCTATGGAATTGTGCAGTGTAGAAAGCATGCTCAGATAGTAACAAAACTTCCCTTTTCCAGATTCAGCCTTCCCTGGGAGAGAACACTACGGGGCTACCTATGGAATGCGCCGAGGAAGGGAAAAGACTGACTAAACTGCCCATGGAATGCTCCATCAGGCCCGTGCGTAAACCAAGAGTGAAGTCCACGGAAGACGTAGTTGCACCTGAGTGTTCAGCTATACTTCGGAGAACAGCTGACCTCAGGGAAGTGAGAAGTAGGCGGGGAGGCCCCGGCTGTGAATTAAAAGCCTGCCCGTCCCCCCTGCCTGCCAGTGTGAGAGCAAGGAACTCATGAGACCCTTCCCAGTCCAGCCGCTCTGCCAGGGGCAGATGGGGCCGAGAACAAAGCTGGCTGTTGCCATTAGCAGGGTCGTGAGCCAGGCTGGCGGTGGTAGCTCCCAGACCGTGCCCAAGGCCTCCTCAGGCTGCCGAGATCAGAGGGATGCCTGAAGGAGAGGCAGGTAGGCAGTCCTCTAGGGGCGGGGTCTGGGGAGGGGGCGGAACCGAGGGAGGAGGTGGGATAGGAGATGGGGGAACAGATTTCCCACATTTATGATAAATACACAGTTTAATTTTTTGCAATTGTGGTACAACACACCATATTAACCATTCTGGGTGTAGAGTACCGTGGTAGTAAGTACATTCCCACTGCTGTGCCACCATCACCACCACGCACCCACAGAACTCTCTTCACCGTGAAAAATCCAAACTGTCTCCACTAAGCAAGACCTTCCCTGTGCCAGGCGACCACTGTTCTGCCCTCTGTCTCTGTGCATTTGACCACTGTAGGCAGCTCCAATAGTGAGACCGCAAAGTCTTTTTCTTTTTGTGGCTGGCTTATTTCACTTCGCCTAACATCCTCAAGATTTACTCATGTTGTACCTTGTGTCAGAATTCCCTTCCTTTTTAAGATCCACTAATACCCCATTATATATCTGCGCAACATTGTGTTTATGCATTCATCTTCTGATGGGACGCCTGGTTGCTTCTACCTGTTGGCTCCTGAGAATAAAATATATAGTTTCCATCTCCGAGGATGACTATTTCTCAGCAGGCATGCGTGCATCTGGGCAGCCCTTTCCACCTTCTTGTTTTAAGTGACCCCCAAGTGCAAGAGGAAATGTGTCCACGCGATCCACATCCAGCAATGTAGAGCCGCTCCTCGGGGGCATCACTGAGTGGTAGAAGGGGCGTGGTCTGAGAACTGTATTTGGTGACTTCAAACTTCCACTCAGGACCTGTTCAGAACTGCTAGATTCTCTCCTGGGAGGAGCTTTTGATCAAGTCTCAAAAATTATTACAATGCAGTCTCCATGTTAAAAAAAAGTCATGCCCAAGGCTTCCTTACGATTCCTCTCTCTTCTCTTCCTTTTGTGTTTGTGTTGGAGTTGGGGGGTAGTGACAGACACCACAGTGCCAAAACTGAGACCACACACTAGGGAAGGAGTGGAACACGAGTTTCCAGAATTTCCGGGTGGGATTCAGGTATTACCACATAAAGTCCTGGGGATAGTGTGCAACTGGTAACATCAATTGATAACATGATTCTGATACATTATGGATAACAAGAGTAGTGACTAACAGATTAAGCCTTAGCTCATGTAGGATCATCATCAGTGGATCCTTAAAATAACCTGTGAGATGGGCATAACAACCAGGTGAAAAGATGAAACCTTGGTTCAGAGAAGTTAAGGACTCTGCCCAGGGTCGCACAGCTGAAAATCAGCTCCCGCTGAATTTGAACGGAGGACTAGCTGATTCTAAAACCTGTGTCTTCACTCCCAAACATAGGCCCCATTTTTTTATGAGATGGGCTGATGCTTTTAAATGAGAAAACATTTCCAGGCTCAAAGTGGCTAATTTATACAGGTTTGAAATATAGTACAGCCCCTGTAGGTTGGGGACTTGCTTGAACACTTACTTTTTCAGGGTCATGTCCTGCCCTGAAAGAGGAGCCCCTTCTACCGGGGAGTTCTTCTTGCCGCACACGTTGCCAAAGCTGTCGTAGCCGAAGAGGAGTCTTCCCGTAGCTCCTGCCACCACCGAGTAGCCCATAATGAACAGCTGGCAAAATGAGTGGCACGTGAGAGGTTGGCCAACAGGCTGACAACACGGGCCCCCACGTCCCTCAAGATGTTGACGTCAAGTGGAGCCAGGTAGAAAACCAATCTCCCTCGCATCGCTGCACTTCTCTGCTCCAGCAACAACGCCAGCAATCCAAATCAGTCCGGAGGCTGCTGCTCTCACCCTTGCTTTAACAGGGTAGGCAGGGAGGCCATTCTTAGAGGCCGAGAAGATTCTAGTCCGTGTTCTTACCTCCATGGACTTCTTATCCTTCTAGGTCTTCTTCTGGACCTAATTTCACCAACACAACTCAAATTTTCTTCCCCTTGGAGGTTCCTACTGTATCTAAGGGCCCCCAGGCTTTGCCGCATCTTTCCCCAAGCTTCCGCCCACCCCCACCCCTCTCCTTCCTCTTCCCTTTCCTTTCCCCCCAAGTTTCCTTCACTGGTCCTGCCTTCCCCCTTTTCCTCCCTTTCTTCTCTCCATACCTCCCATCCTCTCTTTTTTCTTTTTGTCTTATATTTAGGGGACTCTGATCTTCAGGGGCAGAGACAACACAGTTGATGTGTAGCAAGATACTGTTCATAACAAGTGAGTAAATGGTGTTTTAGAATAAGTGCTTAAAATACACAAAATAAAGAACCTCAGGAATTCTGGGCCACAACCTCTTGCAACCTAGAGTCACTGTTTTCCAGTTCTGTCACAGATTTGGAATACCTGAAACTTCAGCTCGAACCACTGTCCCATTCAGTATATGTAGTGATGGGACCCTCCACTAAGACTGAGGGTGTATCTTCCCATAAGGTGATCTTAGTGTTGTAAGTTTCCGAATCTACAGGGCATCGAACAGCACCGAAAAATTAGTGCTGATATGATCATTCCAGGAGCAAGGATATAGTACCCCACTGGATAAAATGTAGTAATGATGCCCATTACTTGACGGGCATTGATGCCCATTTGACTCCCAAAGTCAATGTTTCAGATAGTCTGGATTCACTACTAATTTAGAAATCAAAATAACAGTCTTGAAATGTCCAATGTGTTCCACAGACTGTTACTGGGGGACATTAAAGATGAACAAAGCTGAGTCCCTGCCTTCAAGGAACTCAGCCCAAAAGATAGGCTCTCTGTCCCTCCACCCCCAGCACCTCCTCAGTCTCATGGTCTGATTCCGGGACGGGAGTGTCACTTTGCTGGCGGACAGCTCCCTCACCCTGTACTCAGAGGCTGTGGGGGTGGGGTGCCTGTGCACCCACGTGGCCCACTCAGCCCCAGGCTGCTGCTTCTCCTCCCTCTCGGCTTGGAGCGTGGGAAGATCCTGACTGGGTCTGGACCTGGAGGAAAGCGGTCCTGTGCTGCTGCCCGCTCACCAGAGGGCTAATAACAAAGTGGTATTTTCCATTTATCAGCATTCTTTATGTTAATACCTCCCTTGGGAAGTTTGGGGGAGGAGTGGAAGTTTGTTTTTTGTTGTGTTTTAGGGCGGGAGGGATTTGGTGCACACTGCGTCCTTGCCTACAACTACTACTACTACTTTATGCCATCAAACTTTGTTCTAATTTCAAACACACAATTACAATGCCATATGATGGTGATACAAGAGGAGTGTATGCCAAGAATGGTGAGGCTGTTGAGGAGTCTCTCAGTTGTGGCAGGGGAGATCCAAAAAATGGAGTCTTAAAAGAAGACTGGAAGAGGGCAGGTGGGGGAGGGCCCTGGAGAAGTCAGTAGAGGCAGAGACAGTCCAGAACTTGAGGTATTGTGTTCTGTGTGTCTTGTGCAAATACAAACAAGGGCTGGCCCCTCTTCCTCTTTGCAGCAGACCTTTGCTGTCTGTCATTCTAGTCCCTCACCCTAAACCTCCTTTGTCCAACCCTAACTCAGGGCAGCACCATCGGGCATGTGCCTCACTACTACTGGTCAAGATGTCACAAGATCACGAAGCGGAACAGCAGAGGCAGAAAAACACTCCTTGCCCTGTTTTCAGTATCTGTGGTTAAAAATACAACAAAGTTGCACAAGATACAAAGAGCCAGTCAGCTTGAAGGTCTCTCGTTCTTCACGTGCAATACAGTAAAGAGAATGCGGGCGTATCTGAAGCCTTCAAATTTATTCTGTAAATGACACGTAATTTGAAAACAGTTTCCAGATCTGTGCCACCTCTCAGATGGCTCATAACTCTTCAGGCTGTGCTGAGCCATCTACAAATCCTTTCTCCAGGCAGCTGTGGGGCTGAGAGTTTGGTAGTGATGTGCTAGGTCTGAATCACAGAGGGGCTAGGGAAGGTCACTGAATAACATGAACAGCCTGTGGTCAAAGCTGCCCAGACCCTGCAGGACAGCTGCCCTTGCACTTGTACAATAGCGGACCCAGATAGAAAGAGCAGCCATCTGTGGGGAAGTAAAGAGGGGTGCATTGTAGGCGGCTCCTTAGGAGGGCTCCGAGAGCCATGAAATAGACAACACGTGACATTCAGTTACACCTCTAAGACCCAACTTTCCACTGTGCCCGGAACCATGTCTGTCTCTGAGAAACCAGTAGATAAAAACAAGCAAATCAATGCTTTTCTAAAGAAAGAGAAACAAACGTGGTATTTTAGGGTCTATTCAAATTGAAATCTTTGCAACAAAGGTAATGACTATGGGGTGGTGATTACGCTGCTTTGTAAATTAATCATTAACCGCACAGCACACAGCATGCCTCAATCTAGAATGGATGTTTTTGTGACCATGATCTTTACAAAAGCTGAGTAGGGCTCCTTCTGCAGTTACCCACAATAAGGTAGCTAAACTAAGTATCAAGGCATCCAGATTTAGTTGCCAAGAATCCCTCCCGGGACTAACGTGGCACCGCCTGACGGTGCCTACCAGCAATCCTATATTCCTAGAAACTAGAATGGAGGAAAAATCTTTACCTATCTAACTAGAGACTTTCTAACAAAGGTGTCTCCTTTGCTAAACACAACATACAGAGAGCGTGCGTGTATGCTCAGCTAAAGTGAGAGTAATTTATCTCTAGGCTCACGCTGTATCCTCCTGTACAGTATTTGAAGAGTGGTGAACAGTTCATGAATATTTTGTTTGGGGGGCTGAGATGGTAAAATAACTTACAGGCAGTGAGCTCAGATATTAAGGGATCACACTCTGGCCTATTAAGTAACAATCCTAAACAGTGATTCTCATTTCCTAATGGAGTCTTCCATTAGACTGTGACCTTTGGTAAGAAGACAGCCTCTCCAAACTAGCCAGCCTAGGAGGCTAATTCACACCTGATAGGAATTCCCCAGGACGCTTACTGGGTAGTAATGGCAGATGTCTCTCATTGCAGCACAAACTTTAACCTGGCACCACCTGGAGCCCTAGGCTTCCGCAGGGAAGGCACTAGGAATACGATTTACATTTGGGCACAGTTATTTCAGGACACACACCGTGTGGTCCCTTCTCTGCTGGGCATCTATACTTACCAAACCAGTCCAAAAGAGAAAGAACAGCAATAACCATGTCGTATCTGTGCACTTCCTGTAAATCTGAGGTCTCCACTCTCTTTTCTGGGGGGCTCTCTCTGCGGAAACCTTCCAGACCAAAAAACAAACAAAAAACAAACAAACAAACAAATGGGAATGGGGGCGGTTGAGGAAAAGAGGATAAAAAAATCATACGAGCCATAACCTGGAAACGGAGTCCAAATGTACTGAAGGTTACTCAAAGTAACTTTTCTTCTTCCTTTTGCTTTTATATTTTTAACGTGGCCTCCTGGAACTTTCACCCAACCCTCTGAAACACCTGCTCTATGCGAAGCAGAAGTTAAATCCCCGGTAGCCAGCTCCTTACCTGGAGTGCACCACAGGCGGCCCCAAGTTTGTGCTAGGCAGCCAGCCTCTCCCCGGCCTTGGCCCGAGCTCGGGACCGGGGTCCTAGACCCTCCCCCCAGGTGTCCCCAGGACGCGGCGAGGGGCGGGGCTGAGCTTTCTCCTGGTGGATTGGGAAGGCGGAAGCGTGCGTGGGGCAGGGCTAGGAGTCGCCCAAACCTTCCCCTGGCGCCCCCAGCCTTCCCGCGGGGCCTTTTGGCGCGGGGCGGTCACTCACCAGGTACTGGGCGCCGGGGCACTGCATCCTGCGCTCGGCGGCCGGGCCGACGACTGGGAGCCCACGAAGCGCCCGCGGCCGAGGAGCCTGCGGCCAGAAAGGCCAGCGGCCGGAAGGGGCGCAGCGCCGCCCCGCGGCCACCTCCGAGAGCCTCGTACTTGGCCCTCGGCGTCACCTGAGCCGCTCCGGGCCCGCCCAGGTCAATCACCGGTCAGCTGGAGCGCCGCCTTGTTCCCAGCCTTCGGCGTCAACCCCCTGCGCGGTGGCGGCTCCCGGGAGGCCGGGCGCGCTGACAGAAGCGCAGAGTCCACGGCCGCCCCCGCGCGGGGCCAGGCCCGGCCACGATCCTGCGCGCGTCCTAATTAGCGCCCCTGCGAAGAGCAAGAAGTGGAAAGCCCAGCCCAGCCCGCCCGAGGGGGTGGGGAACGTGGTAGTGCTGCGTTATCCATAGCAGACAGGTAGTAGCACTTACCGGTGCCGGATTCCGTTCTAACGGCCTCACAGGCATTATTAAATCATCAACAAGGCCGAAATCATTGTTATCCCGGACCTGCAGTGAGGGAAATCGAGGCACGGGAAAGCAGTGCCGGGACGTGCTCAGGGAGACCCAGCTCTAAGCTGTAGAACTAGGAGTTGAACCCAGGCACTCAGGCGCTTTCAAGGTGGTTCTCTGCAAACACTACGTGAGGGATGGCAAGAGCTATCTGAATCAGGAAAAAAAACCCGCATGAAACTAAAACATAGAAATATTAAGCATGAAAATATAATAATTGGGATGACTTTGATGCTATTTATTAATAATAATGTGGGATGAATCTAGCAGCATCGATGCGGCTGAAGAGGCTTAGTGTCTCCAGCGACAGCAGGAAATGGTTTTAAAAAAGGAAATAAAGCAACTTATTTTAAAATTTTCTAATGAATATCAGGGCTAGAACTAGAACAGGAAAAGGAGTAATATAAACGAGAGGAGGTAGACCTAATAGAGGCAAATTCCAAGGTTGAAAGAAAGAAAAAGACCTCAGATTGTAAAGGTGCATCTCACGCCATATATAAATACTTCAAATATTTTATTGTTTGTTTTAGGAATTTCCTAAAAACTCATTTATTGGAGCCATGGACCAACTACCCAACTAGTTCTCATCAGAATAACAGCTTTTCCTCTGACCCACAGATTAGTCAACCGAGTTATCACATGACCATACCCTTCAAGACTCACATCAAACCCTCCCCTTGCCATGTACTGAACTATGACATAACCAAGTTGTCCAATCTAATAAGCCTGTCTACACTGAAGGACCCATCTTATATTAGACCCTGAAAAACCTATAAATATCCCATCCTTGAAACACATCAAATATATTTATATTAATAAGTTTATAATAATACTAAATAAAAATAAAGCTTCATTGGTTGCCTTTCGAAGTTTCTAGGGGTTAGGGGCTCCAGGATGGCTCAGTCAGTTGTGTCCAACTCATGATTTTGGTTCAGGTCATGATCCCACAGTTCATGGGTTCTAGTACTGACCGTATGGAGCTGCTTGGGATTCTCTCTCTCCCTCTCCCTCTCTGCCCCTCTCCTCTTCACATGCTCTCTCTTTCTTAAAAAAAAAGTTTCTAGGAGTCAGATTCATTATTTTTAATACTGGTTAAGGAAAGGGGAGGAATCAAACACATATCCTGCCTCTCCTATATGAACTGTACTTGAGGGTAATCACATAACTGATGGAGGTTTCTCTTTGTAGAAATATTCTGGCTTCTATAAGTGCAGAAGGAATGACAGAATTTAGGGTAGCACAGTCTGCCAAAAATTACTACAGGGACAACCAGACATTAGTCTTCTCCCAATGAAGAAAGAACACATTGCCCCCTGTGAGGTAATCAACCAGAAAAATGGACATGAATCCACCAATTTATAAGAAATATTGGGAACAGAGGAACATGTCAAATGACACCACAGGGATGCCATCAGCAAAACCAAGAATGGGGGAGTCTCAGACACAGGACCTTGTTTTAACATCAAGTAGCAGCAGTAAAAAGATTTTAAGGAAAAAAAAAAGAGGAGAAACCTAAAAATTAAAAGAGAGTTGGGAGGTATTTTAACAGATAACAGAGGACATTGTTTAGATCCAGATTACACCAACTGGAAAAATAAAAGGAAAGACCTTCAGAGGACCATCTAGGATATGTGAATCCTGATTGGATATTGGATAATTTGAAGTAATTTATATTAAGGAATTTGGGGATCTGATGATGTCATTGAGGTTAAATTTAAGGGAAGTTCTTACCATTTAGATTTACCTACTGAAACTTATACAAAATAGTGGGCTGTCTGAGATTTGCTTTTAAAAATCTGGGGCAAGGGCACCTGGGTGGCTCAGTCAGTTAAGCATCCCACTTTAGCCCAGGCCATGATCTCACTGTGAGTTCTATCCCTGCATTGGGCTCCCTGGTGTCAGCACAAAGCCCATTCTCTTCCCCCTTTTCTGCCCCCCACCATCAAAAACAAACACAAATAAAACAAATTTTTTAAAAATCCAAGGGAAAGGGCAGTGGGTGGAGGTGTGGAGGGAAACAAGACTGACCATCAACTGATAATTGCTGAAGTAGGGGAAGTATACGTGAGGCTCATTAAATTGTTTTCTCTACTTTTGCATGTTTGAACCTCTATGCACACCCTCTTGCACACATGTGGGGTAAACCACAGCACAGGCTGCCTCCGGAGCCTCGCTTAGGAAGCTCCTGACACTGACCGTATGCAGGCACCTGTTACTGAGCATACTTGCCTTTCCCCCTTTTTTACTCCCCACCCCCCAACCCGAGTGCGCAGCCTGACCCACGTGTTCCTCAAGAGGCAACAGCCCCTGCTCGACCTTAGGATGCGTGTGTCTCCAGATCTATTAGCCGAGCCAAGGTGCCACATGATCACAGTCTCCTCTCCAACCCCTTCTGGGTCCCTGGAGCTCCTGCAGCACTTTGGCCAGAACATTTTCACCTCCTCTGCAGGAACCTCCCCTGCCCCTTCCTTATACCACCTCTTCTGCCCACCTATGCCTGTTTCTTATGGTTCTCACACTCGTCCTGCCTGATACTCTGCTCTGCACCTTTTCCCAAGGCTCTGGCACTTCCATAACTTCTAGCAGCTCTCAGTCTGGCCAGATGGAGAGGCAGTAGAACCACTCAGGTTGCCCACTTTGCTTTCAGGTGTGTGACCATCATCCCTTTGGGTCGGGTCTCTTAGGTGCAGGCTACTGTGCGAGCTAAACTTTAGCACGTGTACCTTATGACACTGGGCTTTGGGGCCAGCACCTGGGGGAGGTCCGATTTCCCACCCTGCATCTCACTTTCCTGAGGCTTCCTCCCCTGCCTCACAACTCTGTGGCTGAGTTCCCAGCATGCTTTGGCCCATAGCCTGACACACAATGTTTTATCATCTTGCTTTTCCTGTCAGCCAGGAAGACCCATCCCTCGGACTGGAAACCAAAAAGGAGATGAAGGGGTCTTGGGTTGAACTTTGGCGTTCATAGTTGGTTCAGGAATGGCCCAAGATACACGAGACAGATGACGGGGCTGTGAGGAATGTTTCATTATGAACGGGGGTGTGGTCGGGTAAGGGAGTCTAGCAAGGTGTGCGTGCAAAGGAGCTAGACTGAGGTAATTTCAGGGTGAGGAAATTGGAGGCTCAGAAAAGTCTTCTTTTCTCCTTGAGATCTCTGGATCAGAAATCTGGCCTTTGGAACTTTGATTAATTTTAGCCTATCTGGACCCTACAATGACTGAGTATTTTGCTTTGTGCCAGGACTTGGGCCAACTTAAGAAGCACGGGTGCCACGTAGGAATATAAGCCCCTTCATGGAGGGTCTGCTCACATGGGGGCTGGTGATGAGCCTTGTGGTGCGGGATTCTCTGCCCGGTGTGATGGTCCCAGAAGCCTTTGTGGGAAAGCATGTCTGAGCTGCATGTGGTGAAGGGTGAATAAGGGACAATGAGGCACAGAAAGGTGGAGAGGGCATTCTGGGCAGACGAAACAGCAGGAACAAAGCCCAGATGCATGCATGTGCATGGAGAACCCCAAGCAACGTGGTCCTGCTGGGGGATGAACGTGAGCGAGGGACGACAGGGAGGGGAGAGGGCGTGATGAGTCTGAGGACAGACCCCCCCAGTCAAGGGCCAGCACGCCAAGTTCTGCTTGACTTTCTGTGCTTCTATCTTTCCCATTCACCCTCGCTGTGTAGGACAGCTGTTGGACATTGCTACCCTGCCCTGGTTGTGCTCAGAGGCTGGAAGGAGAGGGGCTTGTGGCCTCCTTGTACCTCAGAGCTGCTGGGAGCAGGAGAGACAGTTTGGGGGCTGGCCGTGGTGGGGGCAGTGAGAACCAAGTGCAAAAACTCTCATGGGGAAGTGAGACACGGGGACAGGACAGCCACCAGGCTCTCTTCCTGAATGTGATCCTTAGAATATAGCTCTCTTCCAGCCCCAAGGGACTTACAGGTTGATTTAAAAAAATGTGTTTTTTTTTACATTGGTATAAATGTATTAAATTACCTT
>NC_043707.1:64048382-64066246 GCF_006229205.1 Suricata suricatta
GGCCCCAAACAAGAGAAACGTATTTTCCCACAGTTCTGGAGGCTGGAAATCCAAAACCAATGTGTTGGTAGGGCTCCCTCCCTCTAAAGACTCTAGAAAGGAGACTCTTCCCTCTCAAGTGTCCCAGAGTGTCCTTTGGCAGCGCTCCAGCCTCTGCCTTCACAGGGCCATATTCCCTGGGCCACCACGTACCTTCTCTTTTGTCTTGTATAAGGACACCCTTACCTTGGATTTAGAGCCTCCCCTAGTCCATCTGGGGTGATTTCTTCTTATGACCCTTACCTTAACTACCTTTATTCCAAATAAAGTCACATTCTGAGGTTCCAGTGGATGTAATCTTGGGGGTGGGGAGGGGGAAGTGGCATTATTTTGCCGGTTACAGACCTGCAGATGCTACTTGCAGAAACTGTCCTGTGGCTAGATGCATTTTAGAAATGTACCCCTCTCACAGCCTCACACCGTTCATCAGTGTATTACGGACTGACCTAATGTGTGTGTGTGTGTGTGTGTGTGTGTGTGTGTGTGTATAATTATTAATGCTGTTTTGAGAAGTGCTCTTAGGGACTGCAGGTTTTTGGAGGACATGGTCAACTTAACAGGTTGAAATATGTAGGGTCTTCAATAGTGTGGGTGGAAGGAATGATTTCCAAGACACCTGAAAAGCCTGACCTGGTCGGAAGGACCTCAAATTTCTTAGACACAAAAGCCTTTTAATCCACTCTGAAGGAACAAAATACATATGGCCTAGGGAGAGGCCATTTGAGTAAGAACTCCACACTAAGATATGAATGACTACTGCCAGATTCTTTTCATATCAAGCTCTTGATAGATGGCAGGGGATACCTAGACATCAAGGCCCCCAGGGTTTCTGAAGACCAAGGGGTGGCATTCACGGGCCAGACAGAAGCCCAAAGGTCAAATTTCAGCTTCTTTCAACCTTCTCAGCGCCAGTGCTTTTACTGCACCGTTGAATACTTTACAGTTGGAAGTGCTCACCTGTTTAACCTGAACTGCAGGACTCCACTTGCATTTTGACACCAATAATTGATACATAAAGATATCATCTATTTTTGCTTCTTGCCAAATATCCGATATAAATATCAGAATTTTAACAGATACAGGAATAAATGTGTAGAAGACACATTAAATTTTATTTTCTAATATTGTTTTATCTTTGATTACTTGTGACTTTTTCTCTCTTCTCATTCAACAGATGTGTTTCCAGCACACTAAATGTGTAGTGTTGTAAAAACAGGAAAAAAACCTAACCACTAAAGCCAATGTACAATGTTTTAAAAATTCTTACACACAAACATTTTAAGGGGCAAGTGTGCCGATCTCGCCTTAATTTTATCAATTCAGCAATCTTGTGTTTTTTCTCTTCTGGGTGGGGGAAAAGGAAAAGTAAAGGAGAGAGAAAAGATGGGAGGGGAAGACGTGAAGAAATGGCAATAAATCAAGAGTGTGAGAATCTCATTAGCACCTGTAGGAGATTAGGCACAACTCCTCTGTCTTTGGGCCTCTTCATAAAATGAGGGAGGAGAGCCAGCTTCTTCCATGTCTATTTCCAGCTTGTAAATTCTACGATCTAAAATGACATGGCACAGGTATGGAGACCAAAAACCCAGAGTAAGCAAAAGGAAGCAAATGACAGAGATGAATAAACATATGCCAAACAGAAATGACACTACAGTAGAGATGATCAATGAAAACAAAACTGAAACTTATTCTTTGAAAAGGCTGAAAAAAATTTTAAAAAGCAAGCTCCTGTAAGACGGATGTATAATATAAGTTGGAGAAAAAAATAGGGAAAATGCCCAGCATGTAACAAAGAGGTAGATAAACTAAAGTACACAACAATCACAACGTGATATCACCTCTCTACTTTGCTTTAATTTTTCTCTCCCATCATCCTTAGTTTTCCTCATCTTATATTTTATTTTTATTTTTTCCTTCATTCTGCATCCCCACATCATAGCTGATATTGGCACTTGCTGATCCCTGGTAGTTGTAAACTTCAGACCACTGTTCTGGCAGTTGAGGGCTGATGTAGTTGCCACTTACTTACAGCAGGTGGCACTGTAAGCCAGTGGCTGTGTCGTCAAAACGAGCCATAAATTGTAGCGTTTCGCCCCCGCCATTGGTTCTAAGATCTCTTCCTTTATCCTTATTATTTATATTTGCAGTTTTACGTTTCCAAAATTGTGAGGCCTCTTACACTCAATATATATATTTATTGTAGAATTTTATGCCCTTTGAAAGCTGTTATTAGATTGATGTTACTTCTTATCAAATCATAACGTTATCTTAGAATGGGGGACACTTCAATATGTTATGAACCTTAGCACTGTCTGGAATGCATCGGCCACCCGTGGATAGTATTCAAAATCACTGAATGCAAGTTCTTACTGAAGAAGTAAAGCGATGCTCTCTTTAGTTATCAGGGAGTCACCGCACATGTGCGGCGGGACTGACTCCGGAGTTCGAAACCAGATTCTTACCCTCACCAGCTGTGCAATCTTGGGTGAACCTGTCATCCTCTCTAAGCCTCAGTTTCCTCATCTTTAAAATGGTGAGAACAGGAGCACCTGGGTGACTCAGTTGATTAAATGTCCGACTTCAGCTCAGGTCATGATCTCACAGTTTGTGAGTTCGAGCCCCGTACTGATCTATGTCAGTACAGAGCCTGCTTGGGATTTTCTCCCTTTCCCTCGCTCTCTCTGCTTCTCCCCCACTTGTGCTCTCCCCCCGCCTCTCAAAATAATAAATAAACTAAAACATAAAAATAAAGCAATGGTGAGAAAAATGGCTGATTTGGAAGATTGTTATTGTATGCCTCCCATATAATTTGGCTTATGACAGTTTCAATGAAGCCCAGCTAGTGTTATATAATTTCTAAAAGCTTAGGTTAGCAACAGAATGTGAAACAGAGTCCTGTTAATTTACTATAGGGAGAGAGCACCTGTGCAATTCACAGTTAGCTCATTGACTTGGGGCTGTGGACGCTGGGCCTTGTTTGGTGCCCAGCCCATATTGAACTGCTTTACCGTCTCCAAAAAACTTGGTTCCTGGAGCAGAATCTCCTGGAGTGTTTGCTAAACAGGTAGATTTCCCAGACCCGCCCAGACCTGCTAAGTCAAAATCTCTGGAGGTGGAGCACAAACTGTGTCTTTAAAACACATTCTCTATATTGTTTGTAGGGACACAAAAATATGGCAACTCTGACAGACTAGTGTTGGGATCATATTAATTTAACTGAATTTCTGTAGTACTGGATTGAGTGATATTATGATTTTTAGTTTGCTTACTGAGCAGCGGACAAACAAAGCAAAAGGACTGATCTAGTTGCTGCTGCCCTTTCTGCTTCCCCCATGTTTCTTCCATGGGTCGGCTGCATGGGCAGTGGTTTGTACCTCCTTTGTGAATGGGTCTTGAACTTGCAAGATAAAGAAGTTCTGGAGATCTCATCCACAGCATAGCAATTATCATAAAAAATGCTGTATTTCTATTTCAAAGTTGCTAAGAGACACCATCTTAAATGGTCTTAGCACAAAAAAGAAATGAGGGCACCTGGGTGGCTCTGTCGGTTAAGCACCCGACTCCTGATTTCAGCTCAGGTCATGATCTCACAGTCATGGGATCGAGCCACACTTTGGACTCCATGTGAGCATGGAGCCTGCTTAAGATTCTCTCTCCCTCTCTCTCTGCTCCTCTTGCATGTTCATGCCCTCTCTCTCTTTCTCTCAAAGTAAATGGATAAACATTTAAAAAAATGATAATTCTGTGACGTGATGGGGGTGTTAGCTAACCCTATGGTGATGATGTTGCAATATACAAATATATTAACACATGGTACACCTTAAACTTACACAATGTCCTACGTCAATTATGGCTCAATTAAAAAAATGAGTGGGTATGATATGAAAACAATGCCAGTGATATAGTCAGGAAATGAGAATTCTAAGCTGGTGAGTCCTAGATAACTGACGTCTAACTTTTTCAGTGTCTCGACGATTTTGAGATTTTTGATGAAAATACGGTATTAGACAAATACTTGTTGATGGCTTCCTAGATCCTGGGCTCAGACTGTCTCTCAGTTCGCAGAACAAGGACTAAAGCACGTGGTACTGGGCAAGGGGAGAGCCGGCTGGACCAGCTCGCCCCACATAGCAAGGCTTCTGGGAAGAGGGCCTCTCTCCAATCCCCTCGGTCACGACTTGCATCCAGACATGGGTTCTTTTAGCTGCCAGTCAAATCATTGGTGGTTGGACTGTCAAGGCTCCAGTAGTATTTATGCTGCCCCTCAAAATATCAAGTTGCCTGCTGCACTTAACTTCATTCCTCCGCAAATAGTTGCCTTGAGGGCAACTTAAAGTGCTAGAAAAATCTGAATCTATAATCTGCATCTATACACACATGCACATCCAGCACACTCTTCTGTCCACTTGGTCTGCTACTCCAGGTCAAAGTTGTTTTCTAGGACACAAGTTAAATGACAGGGGACAAGGCCACCGTGGAGTAAATCACACGCAGTGCCGAACATCAGCTCAGGATGAGACAGCAGAGGGCTCCCCGGCGGCGGGCGTTTACAGATGTGAGTGAATCAACCCTCACGGCCAGAAGAGGCGGCTGTCGTTTTCACAGGGCTTACAACCGCACCCAGAGCACGGGAAACACAGAGGCTGTTTCCTGCATGGGCTGGCAGATCTCTCTATTTTGATAGCGTTCTATTTCAGAGACAAATGGCATTATAATGAGACAGAAGAGTGTGGCGGCTTCCAGCGGTGGGGTGTGTGTGCCTTATCTCTCTCCGTGACATCAGGTCATTATGAGGAACAGAAAGTACTGCATTGTGTGATCATTTTGAGAATTACTGTGAACAGCGTGTGTGCGCTGGGGGTGAGCAGGCCTCTTTGCCCCGCCCTCTCTGTGTCTGTCACCTCTGTCCTCTCCTGACCCTGCTCCCTGGGCCGAGTCTGTTTGTTACCCTGTGTGCTTCTTGCTCCTCCGGTCACTTTGTCTCTGATGTCCTCTTCTATCTTATTTGGCAACACACCTTTTTTTAAATTGACATGTAATATTATACTCAGATGTACAACATAATGATTCAGTGTATATATTGCAAAATGATCACCACAATACATCTAGTTAACGTCCATTACTACTCATATTACAGAAGTATTTTCTTGTGATGAGAACCTCAAAGATCTATTCTCTTAAGCAACTTCCAAATATACAATGTGGTATTATTAACTATAGTCACCATTCAGTACATTACATCCTTAGGATTTATTTCTTTTAGAGCTAGAAGTTTGTATCTTTTGATTTTCTCTCCACCCATTTCACCCATCCCCCTTCTCTGGTAACCCCCAGCCTGTTCTCCGAATCTATGAGTTTGTTTGTTTGTTTGTTTTTAAGTTTTCATATACAGTAGTCCCCTTACCCCTGGTTTTGCTTTCTTATTTTGGTGCACCCCTAAAAAAGGTAACTCATTGTAGCCTCGAATGAAGTACAGCATAAAAATTAAGGGCTTGGATATCTACTCTGTCCGATACTGATTGTGTGGAACTGTACAAGTTATTAACTTTTCAGGTCTTGGTTTTCTTATCTGTAAAACGGGCATGACAATACGTACCTCTTTGCTGTGGGAGTTAAATGAAATTAGATATGCTAGTCTTAACAATGCCTGATGCACAATAAGGATTCAATAAATGCAAGCTGTTACTTATTTTTCCTCTTCAGCCTAACTTTCCCACTTTAAAAATATTGGTTTTGTTTATGCTTGTTTTTGTAAACTGCTTCAGATTTCTTTGGGAACGAGGCCGCATATAAATGAATAATCCATATCACCAGTGCCTCCTTGAAGAGTTCTGTCAATGTACGAGAGCAACCCCAGTGTAGAGCATGAAGTAGAAAACAAGTTGTAACGTGACAACATCTATCCTAAGACACACACTGCTCATTACTTTTGACACAGTAATTTCCTTCCTGGACTCTACACATGATAAAAGCTGAAGTAATTTTACGTACATGAAAAGCTCGTTCACAAAATTTTTCCATAGTTCTATTTATATTAGCTAAAACCCGAAAACAATCTGAATGGGTTTTAAAAGAGAAGTGGCTAAATTATTCACCCAAGAAAACTTGATTCAGTCATTAAAATAATGTTTTGAAGATTTATATGACAGAATGGCAAAGGCTCATGATGTAATGCCAAGGGACCAAAAACAATGGGCTTAATTGTCTGCAATGTGACTACAGTCTGTGATAGTCTAGAGAAAGACTGGACGGAAATATTCTAGCGGGTTCATGGATTTCGAGCGGAGGGACAATGGGTGAATTTCAAATCTCTTTGTCCACGTGCTTCTGTAATTCCCAGTTTTCTTTAATGATGAATTCCCCACCCACGGACAATGCCACTTAAGGACTTGTTCAGAACTCACGGTAAACACAGAGGACAGCTCAGTTTGAACTGTTTTCTTTGGACAGGATGTCATCATTATTCTGAGACATTATTATGAGAGGTTGCTTAAGCTATAGTATTGGGACAGGGAATAGTTTGGGGGGCTGTATAATAGGGCAAATTAATATTTGATTTCTGTCAGCAGCCTTTCTTGGACTGAGCATTAGGGAAACAGAACACCTGTAGAGAAGGGCATGGGGAAGCAGAGTCTTTGTACCAAGTCACGAAAGTTACCTAATTCCAAAATCAGGGAAACAGAATTTCAGAGCACAATTCATTGCCTGGTAATAGAAAAAAAAATTCCCTCAAACCTTATCTCTTTAAAGTAGCCAAGTAAAATCCAATTAAAACATGTTTTACTGCTATTCCTGTTTTAGTTTTATGTAGTTTTTAGCCTTAACGCATTAAAGATATTTTAGAACTCAGAGTTATATACTTTAATTTTATGCTGTGTATTGACTTTTCAGTGATAAAATTTAAATATACAAAATGTATAAATTAATGAAAGCAGTTCATTAGTAAACCCAGCACCCAGAGAATGAACTGTTAGTTAGGATTTATAAGGAGAAATTTCTCATTCTGTCTCTGGGACAGATATAGCCAGCATTCCTTGAGGGATTACTAAGTGCTTGGTGCTGCTCGGAGAATTTTACATGTGTTACCGAAACTTACTCTCGCAGCAATCTTTTGAGCTGTGAGAATTATCCCCATTTCATTAGTGAGATTCAGCTTCTTGGCTAAGCCCATGCAGGGGCAGGGGGCTGCAGGGGAGGGTCAGTGCAGGGCAGGTCATGAAACCCAAACATTCTGGGCTCCAAGTCTATGCACTTAACCTTTCTCTCCATAGCTTCAAAATACATATAAAGACACCAAAGCGGGATTATACCACACCTACTGTATTATAATCTTTTTTTTTCTTTTTAACGTACCTAAACATCATTCCAAGTCAATGGAGATCAATCTACTTCAGTATTTTTAATGAGTATATTGTATTTTATTGTATGGTCTCCCATTATGTATTTAACCATAATCCACATAGCTGGACATTTAAAACTGCTCACCATCATACACAGCGGTGGAATGCACATCCCTCATATAAAGATGTGTGTCAGGGAGATTATTTCATTAGGGTAAATTCTTAGATGGGAAACTTTGGGTCAAAGTGGACATTTCCAAGGCTTTAAATGCCTGTTGCTCAAGGATTCTCAAGAAAAGCTGTGCACATTTACATCTCCCCTTTCCCCACGGCACTGCAGGAGAGTGTGTTTTTCTTTACATTCTAGAGCATTTTTCAAACTTGTGCAGCTTGACTTACTGTAAGAAATATATTTTACATAGTGATTCGGTATACACACGTTATATGAATTTACTATTTTCCTAACTAGATGGAATGAATTTTTTCTCTCCTCTCCTCTCCCTCTCCTTTCCAAATTTTCTTAAATACCAGATGGAGCACTGGGAGGCTTAGTCATTAAACATCTGACTTTGACTCCGGTCATGATCTCATGGTTTCTGAGTTCAAGTCCCACTTTGGGTGAACTTGAGCCTGTCTTGGGTGAGCCCCGCTTCTCTTTCTCTCTGTCTCTCCTTCTCCCTCCCTCCTAATTACGTGATCCATCAAGGGGTGGTAACTCACAGTCTGAAGAAAACACTATGTCAATACTTTAATATTAATATTCTTTTTAGTGATAATAAGTGCCTATGTGATAATCTGAGATAGTGACATTATTGTTTCTTTCTTAATTTTTTAAATTACTAGAGAGCTTGAACATTTTGGAAAATCATATTTTTGAAAAGAGTATAGTTGTTTCTCAGCTTCCACTGCACGTTAGAATCCTAAAAATTCCTATGATTTAAAAAAAAATTATAATTTTATTTTTGAGAGAGCAAGCATGAGTGGGGGAGGGGCAGAAAGAGAGGAAGACCCAGGCTCCCACTGAAGCAGGCTCCAGGTTCTGAGCTGTCAGTACAGAGCCCAATGAGATCTCATGAACTGCGAGACCATGACCTGAGCTGAAGTCAGACGCTTAACCGACTGAGTCCCCAGGTGCCCCAGAAAATTCCCATCCTTTAAGTGCTGGACCAAATAATTTCTAGAGATTGGGCCAAGGCTGAGAACAAATGCTATAGACAGTTACAGTTAATGAGATTTATGTGATGGTATTACTAGTGACACACCTAGACTGTAACTTCAGAAAACTGCTCTGATGTCCCTTTCAATTTGATACTTATTCTAAAATGTATTTGGCACACATTTAAACAAAGAAATGTGATTGACTTTCTAAACAGTTTGGTTCAAGTGTAAGAGTTCTCACTATTAAGCATGTGTCACTTATGAGGGTCACTACTTAAATTTAAGACCTCTAATATTTTTTGTAAGCCTACTGTGTGCAAAGCACAATGTGAGACCCTCGGGTTAGAAGGTGAGCCAACTGCTCACCATGTAAGAGCTATTACACTTTTAAGAGAGGGATAATTTCATAATCATGTAAATTTAGAAATAAGACAATTAAAAATTATGTCTCCAGTATCCTCATAATACAGCCAATTTATGACACTTTTTATTATTTATGCCAACAAGTAACAAGAAAATTCAAAAACTCCCTTAGCTGTATTTGAATAGTTCCATTAAACACTACATATTTTTAAACTATCATAGTCATCTGAAGGTATGACTTAGTTCCATCGTTAAGTATGAAGTTAAAGAAGGGCCCTAATTTTGGCTCATGAACTGTCAGCTGCACAAATCAGAGTTATGCTTATTTAAGCCTGATTTAGTGGTGAACTATAGCAAGGAGACTCAAGGGAGATAGTGCAGATTCTCATGAGTAAAACCACATTATGGGAAAACCAATGTGTTATTTAATAGGTCAGAGTCCCATCCGATAGAGAATTCCAACTGCCTACTGGACAGTCCACCTAGATGGTCCTCTGGAACCCCAATTTTAACATGTCTCCCCAGTAGAGGTCTTAGCGTTCTCCTGCATCTTCTTTGAGCCGTTTTTTCACCTCTCATTATGGCACAATGGACAATTGTGTGCTTTGCAGTAAGACAGAGGGTACTTGACATCTCCGATGCTGTCTCCCCACGTAGGGAAATTTACCACCTGCTGGCCCAAACCAGTCTACCGGATTGTGGGTGGTCTGAGGGCCTGAACAGTGGCGGGAGGTGCTGACCGTGTAATCTCAGCTCTGAAATCTCAAGACGGCCAGCCTGGGACAGCCCTCTCTTCCCTCCCTTTTCCTGTTTTTGCTTCTCTGTTGTGCATGGAAAGGACTTGAGGAGAGGAGAGACACTCATAGGAAGGTCTCTGCAGGCCACTAGGATCAGCGTCTGGCCCCAAGACTGTCCTGGAGAAGCGAAAACAGCAGAGTAGTAAGTCTACAGAAGGTGTTCCCCCAGGGCCTGGCACAAGTGAGAGATGCAAGTGGATTCCAAAAGCGTTCCAGAACTTGGTGAATGGCAGGTGACTAAGAGGAGCTGGGGGGTGAAGCCCAAGGGGGTCATTCATGCCCTCTCATGGCACCTGTCTCTAATTTGCTATTTGGCCATATTTGGCAACCCTCAAGTCTCCAAGTTCCTCTCCCTGAGAAGTGTACTGGAGTAGAATAAGTGTTGTCCTTGAGCAGTTACTTAACCTTTCTGTGCCTCAGTTAATTCATCTATAAAAACTGGATAAATGACAGCCTGTTAGAGGGGACCAACTCTGATGGCCAGGATCAGGCTGCTGTACACTGCCCGCTGGGAAAGTGCCCAAGGTCTCAGATGGTCAGTGGGGTTGGGGTGTGGTGGTTGGGCTGTGAGCTTATTAGGGCTCTGCCATCTTCTCCCTTGGTGTAAAATGTCTACACTTCAGGTGCCCTTGGCAGAGATGTAGCAGAAGCGTTGTGGAGCCAGTCAGATGATGAATCAGCTGTTCAGGTTTTACCTGCACCTCATCTACTTGGAGAGGAGAGATTACCAGACACCAAAGGGAAGAACAGAAAGTCTTAGGGGCTCAGATTATTGGAGTATGGATTTTCCTCTGTAGCCCTTCTTACCAGAGGTCAATAATCAAGTCATCAAACCCAGACATAGGGCTACGAGAACTGAAAAATGGAAAACAAGGGAGAGTTACATCCTGTTGGGTCACATCCTGTTCACGAAGGCAGGAAGTGGAGCAGCAGACCAAGATGGTTAGAAAAACATGACGCTTACAAAGCATTTGCACGCTATGTGTGGATGTACGTTTTGATACACAGTTTTTAAAGATGCTATGAATCAAGGCT
This sequence comes from Suricata suricatta, assembly GCF_006229205.1. Classification (NCBI taxonomy): domain Eukaryota; kingdom Metazoa; phylum Chordata; class Mammalia; order Carnivora; family Herpestidae; genus Suricata; species Suricata suricatta. Next base: position 64,059,115 of record NC_043707.1, read on the forward strand.
CATATATCATACTTTTTGGAAGTTCTCAAGCTTCTTGTGAAATAAAACTGGCCAAAAGCCAACTTTTTGTTATACAACTGTGTTCCATCTATAATCACACCAGTCTTAGAAATAGATTTGCCACCTATTTGCCACCAGAAAAACTGGTCCAAGAATTGGAATGCAATGCTAGGAACTTCTCAATGGCAGTCTTAATGAGCATGAGATTGTGGACCTTGCCTAAAAATGGGAGCTTTGTCGCCTCTCAAAGGGAAGGATGGATTGTCCCAGTGTGGGCAGTCTGGTGCTTCTCCTAGGAGGCCCCAGGCATGTGGCAGAATTGCTGACACACAGCATTCCCTGCTCAAAGCACAGTTTGGCTTTCCTTCAGGCAGCTACCTCAGGTGACAAATGGGCTTCCTGAACTTGGGAATGCAGTTCTGTCTGTTCCTTTCTCTTCACTTCACTGCTCTCACTCACCTTCTGTTTCTTCTCTCCCCTTGTCTTGCATGTGATTCGTGGTGAGAAGATGGCAGCTCAATGGTTCCGTGCTGCTTTGCATGAGGGTGGGATTAAGGAGAAAGCCACGCCCATCTTTCAGGTTTGATGTTGATTATCAGCATCCTTCAGGAGGTGATTTGAGAGGTTCACGCCAGCTCTGGACTATCTAGTCATGCAGGATTGCAGTGCTTCTAAGATAAGGCAAGTGTTCAAGATGGTGGTGCTCAAACTTTTGGATTACTGGTCCCCAGAATCTGCCTTTAAGGTTTTAAAACCAGGTGCTTTGCAACTAGTTGTCGGTAGTTTTCTGACTTTCTTCCTGAATTTCCTTTAGTGTATGGCAAGTATTTGTGCTAGGAATGGGCTGCAGTTACTAGAAAATTAGCTTTGGGTATATCCATGCATCAAGGACCTTGACGGAAGGGAAGCTTCCAGGAAGGTAGGGCTGCTTAAGGCCTTACTACTGGTTTCAGGCTTAATATTTAGAGAAAGATACAGAAAGGAAGGAAAGTAAAAGAATGGTATTGACTGTGTTTAGATCTATGCATTCATAATGTAGTTTTTATCCTGAAGATTTTAAATAATGGGAATTCAGCAGAAATGTTGCATGTATTTTTATCCTAAAATGATGGTTTTATTTGTCAATGTTCTAGTTCTTGTTCTTCTAGTTCTTGTGATATGTATTTTAAGCCTATTTATAGTATCATCATAGGTATTTTATATATTTCACTTACATTCATGAATGAGATATTTTTTAAAATGACAATAAGACCCATTTCTGTTGCTCATGGACAGAGCAGCTGAATGTCAACAGTAAGTTGTGGGTTTCCTTTCTGGATCTGCCCCTGGGCCTCCAATATTTCAGTATTTCAGTTCAGTCTGTGACAAGTGAGAACTTATGACTAGATGCCTTACAAATTCACTGGATGGAAAAACAACTGGTGCATGATTTCAGAATGACCATGATGGGGAAATGTGGTATCAAATGCCATGGTACTGAAAGGACCTTCATATCTGGGCAGGTCACCAGGCAAACTCCCCTCTTCTGGGCTTGTCCTCTTACTTCTTAGTTTTCTTTTCTCTGCTCACTCTTCCTTCCCGGTTGCTCCTCCCTCCAAATCCCATCTAAGTCTAAGAACAAGGATCCTACTTGCTCATTCCTGTGGCGCCTGCCTTGTGATAGGCATTGTGCTAATGTCTTTCCTCCAGTTTCATTTACTCCTGCTCCTGGATGAGGCGGTTTCTGTTATGCTCACTTTGCAGATAAGGAAACTGAGCTAGTGATGAAGTATCTTGATTGAGATCAGTTTGTAAGTGACCGGAGCTCCTGTGCCCACCGAGATCATTGTAATTACATCTTTTTAATTATAGATCACATGCCTTCCCAACACTACCTTTTAATCCAGAGCCTGGTTCAGGAGTGGTAGAAAGAGAAGGTGTGTTTTAGAATCAGCTGCCTATTCTATCGAATGATAGGATCTCTATTTTCTTCCATTTTTGTTGTTTGATTTTACCGTCACTGCCTTCTACAAGCTGGGGACAGTCCTTAACAGACATAATTGTCTAGAGAATATGGTTTTATGTAATAGGAAAAGGTATTTCATAAATGTAAACTGGAGCAAAAGAAGATCTGTGTTTCCGGATGTCTCGGTTCCTTTTTTTTTCTTTTGTAAACTATTCAGCTGGCTCCATTTAGAATATAATATTAACCGCCTGGAGGATAAAAATAGCTTCTTTTGTAGTTTTAAGCCCATCCAGCACCAACATATTGTGCTTTTTCATGGAAAGGTCCATTTTTAGAAAGAATGCAAGGTACCCCCAGGCCCATGAGTAATGACTGTTTGGTAAGATGATTCTTATGCCAGATAATCACTCTAAAGTCCTTCTTTGGAAGGCTTATAATTTTTTTTTAAATAAAATTTACGTCTATTATTTGTGATATGTTGAAACCTCTGTTAATAAGAAAAAAACACCCAAAGGATATATATATAGGGCTTTGGGAATTCCTTTTACTTCCTGTAAATGACTCACAATTTGAACGTACTAAGTTGGGTGGAGGAAATGTCTCTCTATTATTGTCTTACAAAAATATAAACTGTAAACTAGGAACAGAAACTGCAGACCTCCGCAAGATCCTCCTCACTCCCTCAGGCAGCGCTGGGTCGGTGCATAGCTGTTGAAGTCTTCTAAATGACTTGACAGGTCATGAATGGGATAATCCTGGGACCAGAGAAGGAACCATTTTCTTCCTTGTGCTTACATTCATGCTGTTCACCTTTTCTATTTGGTGTGATTCGCCCCAGGTTCAGAAGTCCTGTCCTCTGACTCACACACAGCAGAACGGATTCCCTACTCTGGGTGAAGGGTACAAGTGGCTAGCCAAAAGTGAAAGAAATGGCTAGAATGTGGTATTCCCAACTCTGAGACTCATGGTTTCCTAGAGTTACAAGGTGAACACCAGGGAAGACGTAGAGATGATCGCTGAGGCAGATGAGTGGCCTCCTTCACCTCTGAGATTATATCATTCTGTGACTTTCTACCCTGCGGTCTGATGAGTTTCTACTGGGAGATAATTTTTCAGCCACCTAGACTCTCAGAGACGCTTGGCCAAAGTAATTTCCTGAATGAAAGGACATTCTCCTTTCCTGGGAAAGCAGTGCTGGTGGTACCTGGGAGGAACTGGTGACCTCTAAAGAAAAACAAATGTAAAGATATGACCATTATTTTTCCACTGGAGAAATAACCATTATCTTGGCATAAAAGTTACATTTCACCTAAAGCCCACCATTTGGAAATCGAGCCCTGGTTTTCTGCTGCTAGATTTGGGTGTCTCATCCCAGAATGATATTTTGCTCTCTGTGTGGATTTTGTATATTTTGCTGCACAAACTGGTAGGTATATAGTTTGGCTCAGATTTCATACAGCTGTATTATTTGGAGTGATAATTTTGTCAACCATTCAATCAAGTTGAAATTTATATGTTTAGGAAAGCATACACATGATTTGAATGTGGTTTTGTGAAAAATTTAAAAGCTTTTTAAATACTTTCCAAGTATGAAAGATTTGCAAAATGTGGCCAAACAAGCCAATTCAGTTTATCCAGAGTTTCCAAGATCCCAGAACCCAGAGAGTAGCTTCACGATGAACTGAATTCCTTCTCTATTTTAATGGGAGTAAGACTTAATACAATAAGCAATTTCAATTTTCCAGAAGGTCTTCTCAGTCTTTGAAATCAGTCATCTTGGCTCCAAATAATCCTTGCTATAGATTGGGAAGAAAGATGGTGTAAGGTGATGGAATTGTACCTGGGGCTCAAGATTACTGTGTGCTCTCTGTTTGGACCTGATGACTGAGCCCTTCCCAAAGGGAAATCAAAGGCATGTGATGGCAGCTTTTGCAATTTCAAATTAAATTACTGAATGATGAGGGCAAATAGCCAGCTTTTGTCCAAACAGATTCTTGTCATAAAAAGGATGATTTCTGCTTGAGAAAAATGAAAGCTGATGAAATAGGAATAAGTTTATAACTACAAACTCAAGTGTGTGAGAATTAGTCTAATTCTCAAAAACTGCTGTATTAAGGTATAGCTTATATACTGTTCAACTCATCCATTGCAACTGCGTAGTTTGCTGATTTTTAGTAAACTTAGTTAGACTTGCCACAATTGCTACAATTCAGTCTTGGAGCACTTCTGTTACCCCCCAAAAGTTCCGTTTTGCCTGTTTAGAGTCAATCCAGGCTCCTATCCTCAGCCCCAGGCAACCGCTGATCTGCTTCCTGTTTCCATAGTTTTGCCTTCACTAGGAATTTCATGTAAATAGAATTGGGGACATGTAGTCTTCTGTGTCTGGTGTCTTCCACTTAACGTGGTGTTTTGAGCCCCATCCGTGTTGCTGTATGTATCCATTGTTCCTTCCATTGCCAAGGAGCACACCAGTGTATGGACAAACCACAGCAGGCTTATTCATTCACTATTTGATGAACATTTAGGTTGTTTCCAGTTTGCTGTTACTACCTATGATGTTGTAATAAGCACTCGCTTACACGTTTTTGTGTGGGCATAGGTTTTCATTGCTCCCAGATAGATATGTAAGAGGGCAGTTTCTGGGTCAGGTGGTGAGAGTATGTTTAGCATTTTGAGAAACTGAAATGTTTTCCAAAGATGCTCTACCATTTAATTTTTTCACTAACACTAACAGTATGAGTTAACGTCATCAGTCTTTTTTATTATAGTCATTCTAGGGGTTATTTTACTGAGGTATTCATTCGCATTTCCCTAATGGCTACCAATGTTGAGAATCTTTTCATGTGCGTATCACCCATGTGGGTATCTTCTTTGGGAAAATATTTATTCAAATTTTTGCCCATTTTTTTGTAGTTTGTCTTATTGAATTCTAGAAGGTTTTTTTTTTTTTTTTTATGTTTCACACACAAGGCTTTTCTCAGGCATAGGATTTGCAAGACTTTTCTCCTAATTTATGGCTTATCTCTTATATAAAAAACTTCTTTGAGTATAGTTGACATATAATATTATGTTAGTTTCAGGTGTACAACACAGTGATTCAACACTGTGCTCACCACCCATCATCTTTTCATTTTCTTTATGGTTTCTTTGAAGAATAAAACCTTCATGAAGCCCAATTTAACATTTTTCCCCCTTTAACAAATCTTGCTTTTGGAATCCTAGCTAATGTTTGCCCAAGCTGAGATCACAAAGATTTTCTTCTAGAAACTTGTATAGGTTTAGAATTTACATTTTGGTCTCTGATCTACTTAAAGTTATACATGGTGTGTATAGTGTGGAGTGAAGGTCTAAGTTCATTTTCTGGTTTGTTTCCTTTGGTTTTGCATGTGAATACCCAATTGTTTCAGACTATTTATTGAAAAGCTATCCTTTCCCTTCTTGAATTACCTTGGTACCTTTGTAAAAATTCATTTATCCTAAATACAAGCGTTTACTTCTGTTCTCTCTACTCCGTGTCATTGATCTACGTGTTGCTCCCTACTGCACTAGCACACTGTCTCCATTACTGTAGCTTTATAGTAAGTCCTCTAATGTTGTTATTCTTCAGTTTTTTCTTTTTCTTCATTACCTTACGTCCCTTGAATTTTCATATACATTTAAGAAAATAGCTTGTAAATTTCTACAAAACAGGCCTTTTATCTTGTGACTTTGCCGAACTTACTTATTAAGTCTAATACTTTTTTTCTTGTAGATTTTGTAAAAGTTTCTGTCTACAAGACTATGTCATCTGAACATAAAGACAATTTTGCTTCTTCCTTTTTAGTATGTGTGCCTTTCATTTCTTTCCATTGCCTTATTGCACTGCTTAGGACCTGCAGCATAATGTTGAATAGAAATGGTAGAACAGACATCCTTGCCTTATCCTCAGGCTTACAAAGGAAGCATGTAGGCTTTACCAATATTATGGGGTTAGCTATAGATCTTCCATAGACGCCTCTTATCAGGTGGAAAGAGTTCACTTCTGTTCCTAGTTTGTTGAGGTTTTTAAAAATCATAAATATTAGATTTTGTATTTGTGGAGATGAGTCTATGGACTTGTCTTTTATTCTTTTGTTATGGTATATTACATTTACTGATTTTTGGATATTAAACCAATCTTGTATTCTTGGGATGAATTTCATTTGGTCACGGTGATTTTTTTTGTTGTTGCTACCAGATTTGTTTGCTATTTATAAAAATATTTATTTATTTAGTTTGAGGGGGAGGAGGGGCAAAGACAGATGGGGAGAGTGAGAGAATCTTAAGCAGGCTCCCTGCTCAGCACAGAATCTGATGAGAGGCTCAATCTCACCACTATGAGATCATGACCCAAGATGACAGCAGGAGTAGGATGCTTAACCAACTGACCCACCCAGGAGCCCCATGATTTGCTATTTTTTGTTAAGGATTTTGCATCTCTATTTATAAGGGATATTAAACTCTAATTGCCTTTCCATGTGACTTCTTTGTCTGGCTTTTATATTAGGCTAAATACTGGACTCCTAAAATGAATTTGAGAATATTCCCTCATCCTCTATTTCTGAAAGCATTTGTATAGGTTTAACATTGTTTCTTCCTTAAATGTTTGATAGAGGTCAATAGTGAGAACCATCAGACGTGGGCTCTCTTTTGTGGAAAGATTTTTGATTACTAATTTAATGTTCTTACTTGATATTGGTCTCTCAGATCTTCTACATTTTCTTGAGTCAATTTTTGATAATTTGTGGGGGTTTTTGTTTCTTTTTGTTTGTTTCAGAATTTGTCCATTTCATATAGATTGTCTGTTTATTGGAATAAGCTGTTCATAATAATCCTTTAACTTTCTGTAGGGTAGTCCTGCTTGAATTGGGTTGTTCTAATTTTCCATTAACTTTCATCATAAGGGCATGATTGTAAGTACTACAAGATGCTGTAAAGAATCTCCTGTATTCCAGAAATACTTTTCCTTACTTTCACTGAATGTTAACACTCCAATTTCCCATTGGTAATCAGGATCAATCACCCTCACCAGAATCGTAACTCCCTTCTTTGCTATTGATTCAGAGTTGTGAGGAGACCAAAGTGGCTGGGTGGAAAAATCATTGCTGTGTCTTTTGGTGGAAGCATTTCCCTTCTTGGAACCAGGATATCTAAAGCAGCAGAGAACTT
>NC_043707.1:64066346-64181723 GCF_006229205.1 Suricata suricatta
GAACTCACTAACCATCACCTGAGCCAAAATCAAGAGTCAAATGCTTAACTAACTGAGCCACTCGGGTGCCTTTCAGTCACTGACACTTTAAGCACTCTTGGATCTGCCGAGCTGGATGGCCCAAGTGGTATAATAGCTTGCATGGTAGCCTGGATGTGCTGTAGACCATTTTTGTTCTGGGCTCCACTCAAAACTAGTAGCTTTTCAGGTCACTCAGTAAATGGGCTGGGGTAGTATACCCAGATAAGAAGTATGTTCTTTCCAAAATACAGAGCCACACTCTTTGGTGTAAGGAGGTTCCAGATACACAACTGATCCTTTACCTTAGAAGGTATATGAATGGTATAAATTTTTGGCAGTATAGTGAAGTCCAGCCTCCTGTTCATTCAAGGTTCTGGGTCTCTAAACTGGTTCAAGTCCAGGAATTCATTGAGGGGCCAGGGAACTCTAGTCTCATGATTCAAGTTAGACTTTAGTTCATTTGGCTTAAAGTCTTTTTACATAGATAAATAAAAATTTAATAGACTGTGTGTCTATGTCACTTCTAGGGACACCATGATCTGCTAGTCAAGGCCATAGGTATCCGTAAGTCCTTCTATTCTGATTACTGCTGTCCAGTAGGGTGACCATCCCTACCTTGTCTTTAGCAATTAAGTGTCACCACTTGGTCCCTGATATCGCAAGATCTAATTATCCCCATTACATCTAAGGACTGAAATTTAGTGATAGCAGTTACCATGGAGATTACTGGCCTCAGAGAAGAGTGCCCTGAGTGCTCCTGAAGGATGCTAGGGCTCTCTCGGAAATTAATTTCTCATAGAGAGGAAAATATGCCCTCTGGACCTTTGAGCAGGTCTCATATGATAAATACACTCTTGGGGCACCTGGGTGGCTCAGACTGTTGAGTGTCTGACTCTTGATTTCAGCTTGGGTCATGATCTCATGGTTCATGGGTTCGAACCCCAGGTTGAGCTCCATGCTGAGAGCATGAAGCCTGTTTGGGATTCTCTCTCTCCCTCTCTCTGCACCTCCCCTGCTAATGTTCTCTCTCTCTCTCTCTCTCTCTCTCTCTCTCTCTCTCTCTCTCTCCCTCTCAAAAACAAACACAAAATACAAAAAATTTTAAATCAATTCCAATGTTCTAGTCACCCTAAGCTTTTAGATACCTTCTTCTACAGTCCACCAAGACAGTTTTGCAATTTAAATTTCATTTAGTGTAGGCTACTCTTTGGTCCATGCTTCAGCCAACCAACCAACCAGCTTCTAATACCTTGACCTACAGCATTAAATTCAGAATGTCTGCTTAGTAGGCCCATATTAATCAATTTGGCCTGATCCAACTGTGAGTTTCTTCTGCCATTATCTTACATCCTTAGTAATGATTCCCACACATACTTCCCAGATTTTTGTCCATGTAAATTGGAAAAATCATGTACTTCTCTGGCAGCATTGCATGCCTCCCTACAGGTCACATTTTGTTTCTCCTTGGGGGCCTGCTGGGACTTAGTCTAGTTATAGGTCTGGAAGCAAAGATGGGTGATGGGGGTGAGTCCTGAGGAGGATTGACAGTGTCCTACAAGGCAACTACCTCAGAGGACACCATGACAGCTTCCTTAGGCAATGCAGATGGTGGTGGAAGGGCTGTTTCAACTGGCAAAGAAGACTCATTTGAGCTTCCATTTGAATTGACTAGTAACGATTTTCAACCGAAACATTTCAAAGACTCAGCCTTGTCCCAGGGGCATCAGGGAGACCTCTGCAGGTCTCTAGTTACACCTGTTGGCCTATTTTCTGTGTTCCCCCTCAAGGCCACGCCTGGGCTCTAGGAATCCTTGGTGAGTATATCCACTGAGCCCTTCCTCTCTGGAGTATTGTTATTTCCTTTCTACTTCCAGAAATCTCTATTTCCTATATTACCACTCCTCAGGGTCACTCTTCCTGTCTGACCTTCGAAGAATAGAGACCTCTATTGCTCTAGAATTGACAGAATCTGCTTTCTGTTTTGCTGAAATCCCCTCTCGAGAAATCACAAGGCTTGGTTTCCGGATTGAAATGAGGGAAATGGAAAACACAGGGAGCATGTACACAGATTAGAATATTAGGATATTACTCTGTGGTGGGGTGAGATACCCAAGTTGTTGAATACAGAGGGAGATACTTCCTCACCCGTCTCAAGAACTTCCTTTCTCTAAATCCATAAGGCATGATAGACTGTCTCCAGAATGGACACTATGTTTCCCTTCACATCCTCCACTTCTTGCCTTGTGGGCAAAGGCTTGTGTTTGAAAAGACTGTTAGTGTTACAGTTTGAGTGACTAGCTTCTGGTGATAAATCTTGTGTGTGGATTGTGGGGACAGCTAGCATCCAAAGTAAACAATGATTGTTGTGGGGAAGGCTACATGGGCAGCCTGCCGGCCACACTCTGGCTCCTTGGCTGTCTCTTCGTGGTTACTGCCAACTGTGGCTTCCCCAAGGCTCTGCTGGAAGGGCGGCCAGCGTCTCTGGGGGTAGCCCCTTGTCTCCCTCACTAGGAGCTTAGTGACTCTGCCCTTCCAACTAGGGATTAGGCCTCTTGTCTCCTTACTTGGTGAGTGACAGCAGAGAGTTCCAGGGCTCTGCACACCCCTCCATCAGCCCAGCACCCCAGCTGTGCTCTCTGGACAGTAGAAGGCAGTTCCCTGCATTGTGCTAGAAAAGAGGAAGGCCCTACAGCTGTAGTACACACAGCTGTCCAAACTCATCTTTTCCTCCATAGCTTTGTTTTTGGTATTTCCTCTGCTGGGAGCACCTTCCCTCATTTCTTCCTGTTCTCCTGGTGAAATTCCCACTTATCCTTTAAGACTCAGTAAAAACACCCTGTCTTCTGGGAAGCTGCCATGTCTCTCCCACAATCCTTTGTTCCCATAGCTTTTTTGTTTTTAGCTCTTTCATAATACTTATCGTATTGTAGTATAGCGAGTTATTTACCTGCCTGGGTGCAAGAACCTTTTTAAAAAATTCTTTACCATTAGGGTGGAGGGTGGTGCCTAACACATACCAATGATGATGATGGTCATGGTAATAATAACAGCTACTATTCATTATATACTTAGCAATTGCAGAGCACAATGCCACGAACTTCACATGCCTTGTATCATTTGGTCCCATCACAGTTCTAAGGGTAGCTGTTGGTGTTATTCTACCTTTTGGTGAATTTTTAGGAATTCTTTAGATGGAGACAGAGAAGAGAATTTCAGTTTAAAACAACAGCAGGAACACAGGTGGGGAAGAATGGCCTGTTGGAGGCAAGATGGGTGGTCCTGGGAAGAAATACAAAAGTACAAAAGAGAAACATAGGGCTGGAAAAGTGAGCCTGTGCCATATTATAGAGGCTCTTGGATGCCCTCTTAGCTGTCCTAATGGCATTGCTCTCTGTCTGCTCTTTACTTGTACCTGAGACTTAATAGAAGAGGGATTATAGATGGACAATTCATTCCAACAGAAGTGGAAACACCTCCTGGGCCAGGAACCATGTCTTTCTTGTCCACTTCTGTACCTTCAACACTTCACATAACACCTGCCCTACGATAGATGTTCACTGAACAATTGAGTGAATGAATTCGATTTATCCGTGAACATTTTTGGTGTGCTGAGTTCTGTGCTGGGGGTTTGAGGTGCGCTTGTAGAAAACATGAAACTTTCATCTCTGATGGACAGAACTTAAAGATGAGCTGCTTTAAAAAACAAATGAGGCTTTCATAGGAGGTAGTAGCTTGATGTGATGGTGTAGGAGGTATTCAGGCATACCACTGACCAGGGTTGTAGAAGGAATTTCTGCTTTGGGAAGGATATTGGACTAAATGACCACTAATGACCCTTGCAAATGTGAAGTTCTATGATTGAATAAATTTTAGATAATCCTTTCTAACTTAGGAGTCATAACAACCAAATAAATCACAGAAGGGCTCCAAGGAAGACATATTTACAAATGAAAAGCAAATGTTCTCATGGGATCAAATGATAGTTGATAATAAATGAGAATTCTTGAGAAGCCTACAAGATGTTGCTCTTAATAAGAAATAGACAATTTTTAAATAATGGAATTAGAAATATTAACTTTCAGAATGTTTAAATATTTGTTCTTTCATTCGATCTGTTTGCCATATTCAAAACCCAGATTTACAAACAAAAATAGCCCAGAACTACCAGTAGAAGGTACAGTACAAGGAATACAGTGAATTCTGTAATAACGTTGTAAGGTGGCAGGTCGTAGCCATGCTTGTGATGAGCAGGAAAAAGAAGAATGCCGGGGATCCGTGAACTACTTCCTTTGGAATCTCCAAATGCAGGGCACCTGGGTGGCTCAGTTGGTTAAGCATCCACCTTCCGCTCAGGACATGGTCTTGCGGTTTTTGAGTTCAAGTCCCCCACGGAGCTCTGGGCTGACAGTGCAGAACCTGCTTGGGATTCTCTCCCTTTGTCCCCACCCCTCCTCCACTTGTGCGCCTGCTCGCGCTCGCTCGCTCGCTCTCTCTCTCTCGCTCTCGCTCTCGCTCTCTCTCTCAAAAGTTATAAGAAGTAAATCAACTTAAAAATATACATGATAATAATTTAAAAAGAATCTTCCATTGTAGCTGCAAGTACGAGAGGTCTGGGGAGCCCCACTGAATTGTGCGCCCTCCCCCCCCCCACGCCCCCAGCAGAAGAAAGAGGCTGACCTCTGAGACCTACCGCTCTGCAGACACGTCTCCTGCTCTCCTCCAGAGGAAGTCCTCCCAGCGTCTTGTCTTGCACTTAGGCCACTAGGCCACTAGCTGAGACTCCTCACTTCCCCCTCGCTGGGCAGAGGCTGAGTCCCCTGTCGCCCCAGGCAGGAGGGAGGCCGTGCGGGAGAAAAGGCAGACCTGGGGGAAGGGGCAGGGCCTGAGCCAGCCTCCGCTTCCCGAGGGCGGCCCTCCTGCAATTCGCCTCCCGGAACTGCACCCCAACACCAGCCAGCCATTGCCTCCCGGCACTGAGCCTCCACGCTCTGTCCGGTCCGGCAAGACCTCGTTCTGGGCTCCATTTCAATCACCTGGGCCCAAGGACTGGGGACTCCCTGCCTGTCTGCCTCAGCTGGCCGTCGTTGCCTTGAAGCCCAGACGCGGGTGGAGGCCGCCAGCTGCCCGCAGGCAGGGTGAAGGGGAGAAGGGTTTGCCTCTCCCTCAGATCCAGAGGACCCTGGTTTCTGTCTCATTCTCTTTGTTGTCTCAGCTGTCTCCTCATGAGGTGGGCTAACAGTATTTTTAGAAGACCAAGTGCTCCAGCAACGATCTTCACGTTCAGATGTGCAGCAAGTAGACAAGTCGCTATGGTCCCTCCTGACAGATGAGCAAACCGCGGCCACAGAAAAGCCGCAGGACCCCCTAGGGGAGAGCACTGGGTCTCTGCCATGACTTCGTTCTCGAGGGCTGTGGTCCAATGAGCCAAGTCCGCGCATCACAGAATCCTTGACACACACTAAGTTCTTAATAAAACACTGGACAATCAGCACCCCCATTATATGATCTCTCAAGGTGTCCTGTGCTTTTCCTTTATAACATTAATTGCAATCTCCAATTACATGTTTATGTGTCCGATGTCCGTGCTCCCACACCCAGGCCATGACGACAGGGACGAAGTCTGCTTCGTTCACCCCCACGTGTGCCTAGCCTGGTGCTGTGGAGGTCCTTGCTGAATCAAGGTTAGGTCACCGAATGAACACCAAATGGCTTTCTTGTAGCAATTCTGCACAGACTCTTGACCATGCAACTTTCTGCCTCAGTTGCTAATCGATGCGATGGAAATAATAGAGTATACTCTCTCAGGAATCAGTCATCGCTCTCTTAATTGGGAAATGCCATTGCTTGGAAAATGCTGCTAGTGCAGCAGCGCTCCCAGGGTGCTGCGTGCTTGGCAGCCATGGCGAATTTATCCTCTTTCCCCACCCAACAATTCGCAGGAAGGAGGATGTTACCACTGACAAGACCCAATATAACTATAAATCTGTACCCCAAACAAAAGTACTACCATGTTATAAAGGAACGGGAGGTAAAATTTCTCAAGGAACTCCTGGAGTAGAAGCCCTTTGAAGGCCATCATTTGGTCATTAATAACTTGCCTCAAATCTTTTGTTGAACTCTTTCTTGGCTACACACCGAGCCGGGCACGTGGGGCCCACACAGAAGCTGCTCAGAGCGCAGACACGGGTGTGCATTAGTAATGAGGACACGGTCTACATGTGCTGTGGGAGGCAGGCCAGGCACTCCGAGGGAGGCCGCCTGATCTCCAGAGAGTCTCTGGAAGACAAGAGCAAATTAGCCAGTGAAAGATGTCCCAGGTGGAGAGGACAGGCTTGAAAGCCACAAAGGCGTGGGGACCCCTGGTGAGTTTGGAACCCATCTCTGCACGTTTTTCTCAGGGTGGATGTATGGGTTAATGATTGTTGTTTGCTCTCCTCATGGCAGCGGTGTTTGGTGGTGTTTGTTTTGGGTGAAACGGCTTCTTCACCTTGCAGGGTATATAGGGGCGCTTGCCACGTAGGATCGGAAAAACCACTCTCCCGGCCAGCTGACACCAATGGGGAGATGAGAAGGCATGCTGTTTCCAGCTGTTTTCTATAACAGAGATCCCAAGAGAGCACTGTTTCCATATTTATGATTCATTTCAGGGTCTTTCCAGGTTTGGGAAATGGGAGACCTCTTGCCTAAGCTCTTCCAACAGAGGTGGGAACTGGGGCAAAGTGCTTGGGGCCTGTGGAAGGCGGGTTGGCTGAATGGGCACTTTGGCTGGCCTCTCCTTAGACCCTGATGCCTGCAAGCTCTGGAAGATTTCAGTGGGCTGCATTAGCTCGCCCCCCAGCTGGTCTGTGGAAGAACCAGGCCTTAGCCAGTTTGGGCTGGCGTATCTTTAGGGTGGATGGGAGAGGCACACCCTCAGTCCGACCTGTTTCTCAGCACAGCAAGCTGCCATGTTTTCCCCCAAGGCTGTGTATGTTGACACAGATTCTTCTTGTGAAATGATGGGGAGGTTCGGGGGGTGGGGGGGGCCAGGGTTTTATCCACAGGTGAAAAACAACAAAGCCTGGCTTTCCCATGAGATCACTGCTCCCACCTGGAAGCTAAAGCTTTCTTTCTGACCCAGGTTCACTCTGGGTTTTGTAACACCTTTGTCACAATAAAGTGATTAGTGGCGCTTGTTCTTATTAAGGCTCCGGAGACTTTCCGCGTTCCAGAGGGTCAGCTTCTCACCAGCAGCTCAGGTTTCTGTCCCCATGAACTCAGAGAGCTCATAATGTTCTCATTACGAGTTCCTTCCAATAAGCGGAGGAAAGCAGACAGTTCAAGAATGTGAAACATTTAAACCTAATTGGGAAAAGTGGGCATTTATATCTACTACTCCATTGATGACCCCTTTGCTCTAGTCCGGCCTTTTCCAGATTTGGGATGCAGTCTGCTCTGTTATTTATCTCACATCTCTTCATGTCCCCTTTCAACTCCGGAGCCACAACCTCAGACTGAAAGGCACCTTTGGATCAATTTAGCCACACCCTGCATTGCACAAGTGAGCACATATGCCCAGAAATGTTGACTGCTACACCTGAGATCACACAGTTATTATTTTTTTAATGTTTATTTTTGAGACAGAGGGAAAGAAAGAATATGAGCAGGGGCAGGGCAGAGGCAGGGCAGAGTGAGAACGAGACAGAGAATCTGAAGGAGGCTCTAGGTTCTGAGCTGTCAGCACAGAGCCCTACACGGGGCTCAGACACACGGACGGCAAGATTATGACCTGAGCCAAAGTCAGATGCTTACCCGACTGAGCCACCCAGGTGCCTGGAGATCACACAGTTAGAAAGCAGAGAGGGTGGGTCCAGGCCCCAGGCTCTCCTGCCTCCCAGCTCAGGGTTCCATCCACCATCTACACTGCCTCCATCCTCATATTCAGCCCAGGGTATTTTATGAAATTCTTTCCCTCAACTCTTCCAGACTCTGTAACCAGAAGAGCACAGTGCTTTTTACATAGATGGTATTTAAGAAAAGGGTTGCCTAACTTTGGATCTGCTTGGCGTTGCAACGCCAGCTTGCAGGAAAGGCACTAGAAATGTGTGGGGAAATTCTGCAAGGCATCCTCCAGGACTTCGGCTTTTGGTTTTCAAAAAGGAGAGCAATGATGTCATTCACTCTTGAACAGAAAGAACAGACCAAGCTTGCTTCCAAGGACTAGCAGAGCACTAGGGGCTGGAATTCTCTTACTGACCATCATGCTGAGTACAGGGCATTACCTGTAAGTTGTCCCATCTCTGGATCTTTTGGGCTTAAACAGAAACACATCTTCTCCAACATGGGAAAGGAAGTATAAGCTTTGTAGTTTCACAGAAGGAAAACCCAATATCCTTTGGAATGCTAACTACCACTCTGGCCTGCTTTCTGGGGACCAGATGTGGTGCTCTGTTATGCTGTACAAATGTTAGCTCATTCTGTCCTCAGCCCTAAGTGGTAGAATTAATATTATTATATTATAATATATTATATTATATATAATGAATGAGAAATTATATTACATATTATATTTTATGAATGAGAAAGTTGCTTGTCTAAGGTCACACAGCTAGAATGAGGCAGAGCCTGGAGTCAAATTGGCTGACTTTAAGCCCTCCAATCCAGAAATGTCTGAAGACAGAGCAGGAGGACTCCTGGAGATGAAGCCCCCTCGAGCTGCTACCCACTGCCAGAGGCTCGGCTTCTGTTCTTCATGTTCAGACCCCTAAAGGAGACACGGGAACACTTGTTCATGTCTCCTTTCCTCTGCTCCCACCTACACATTCTATCCCCAGGGAGGATGAAGAACAAGGAGAGGAGGCCCAGCCGTCCCCACCTGCCCTCTCAGTGTTTGGCACCGGTGGCCACAGTGATGATGATGGACCAGACTCTCAAGTGATGGGCTGGCGCATGGTCTCAAGTTCTGGTTCAAGGGTTTGGAACACGGCTGTACTTACTCCCAGGAGGACAGAGGGAGGTTCTGTTTACCAATGTCGAGTCTCTGAACTCAGTCTAGTGACCTTTGAGAAGTCATTCTCTAATGGGAATAAAAGTTATGGAGAAGGAATTTTGTTATCTTGTACACACATCTAGGTCAATTTGTGATTGCCAAATAAAACAAGTATAATTCCCCCTCCCCCCGATAAACTTAAACAGACATATTCGAGAAACATTTTGTCCATGTCTTTAGAAGACTGCTTATCTTTGGCGTCAGGTCACTAGAAAAATATGACGTCCTCGCAGTGAAAGCACAGACCAGTTTTTGAACAATATCTGTATAACTCTTAGATTTCATGTAATTTTTTTTTTTAACTTCACCCATATACTCAACAGGACTAAAGATTCCCTGTCCCAACGAAGCTTGTGATCTAATGATACTATTGGGAAGTCACTGGTTTTTATTTTGGATATTTTGCAAATTAAAAAGAAAGTTAAATATGCATTTTAACTCATATAAATAGCCTATTAAGAAAGAAAAGGAAGAGAGATCAAATGCCAGAAGATTTTTGATTCTTGAAGTTCATTGTGCTGTCCATAACAAAAAGGATTTTGTTTTAATTTGTTTTTAAACCAATCACAAAAACATTAAACATGGTGGTAGGGAGTAAACCTATAGGACCACTTGATAAGGAGCAATGAGTACCTGAAAATTATCAATATTCCTTTAAATTTAAGGAGACGTTGGTGCTCTGAGGGAATAAACGTGAAGGACTAATGCATAAACCCCATTCTGCAGTTAGTCTTGTAGCAGGATGCTCAATCACATAAGGAAATAAGCAGCAGGCAGATAGAGTCCAGGTGATTTTACCCAGAAGGTTCTCCCAGAGCAGTTGGGAAGCAGAAGAATGTAGCTTCTTTCTTACCATCTGGATTGGCTGGAACTCCACCTCCGCCCATATGAAGAACATTGTCATCACTCCCTGACCCCCTAAGTTCTTTCCTGATTCCCAAGGATCTGGAAGCCCTCAAGTCAGTCAAAGGCAATCAAGACACGGTGTGCTTCCCAGGATCTTCTTTGCTCCATGTAAAATGAGAAAATATGTCCTATCTTGATGATTTGCTTCTGGTTCATTTGAGAATCAACAGCCAAAGGTGAAAAAGGGGATGCAAAATGAAGACCAATGTAACCATTGTTAAGGTAGAAAACTAACATGTTGAGAGTCTTCACGTATGTGTTCAAGGGTAAATGAAAATTTACCTTTGGCACACCCTAGTTATCTTGGAAGAAATGGTTGGGTAGTGTTTCTTCCCTTATGTTGGTCAATATGCTAGCAGCTGACCCTATGTCCCCATTTCAGAACATCTAGGGAGTAAATTTTGTTCACTGCTGCATCTAAAGTATTTAGAGCAATGGCAGGTACAAATTAGATGCACAACAAATATTTGTAGGAATAAATGCTTAATCAAAGGAGGTAATTCTCTCATGCTGCCAGGATAAACGTGGGGCATGAGAAATATGTTCTGAGAACCTGGCATGAGAGCTTGACAGACATTTTCCTATAGAAGCAACATCACACATAGGGATTGGGAGTTCTTGAACTAGTGCTCTTGGTACCATGGTTACCGTAGGGCGCTTACAGCTTGACCTGAGGCCTTCATACAGTCTGTCATACTATTTCCATGAGAAAATGCATCTGAGTTCCAGAAATTGGCTGATAAGTGACCTTGACAGATACAAACCAAACTTAGTTGAGACCTGACTGAAATTCTGGTTTAGCTGTGGTTGTTTTGCAATCTGTCCACAAATACGGTATTGCTAAGAAGCATGAATGGCCTTTGTTCTTGTGGTTAATTCCTAGCAGGAAGTGTGGTAGAGTGTCAGGAATGTACTCTACATTTTATAGACCATGATGCAGCTATGATGTTTCCTTCAGTGGTTCAGAAAGACCAGAAGGTCTTAACTAAACCACAGAGGAGTCCTTCCAGGTATGTTAGTATCTTAGATGCCCTGGCTGAACAGAATGTGGCACAGAAACATCATAGCTGACCACCAGCAGTCATGACTTTCATTGAGAGGCAGATGAAGCAGAGCAAATCAGGGTATCCTCTCAGAAAATCATAAGGTTGGGCATGAGGCTGCTATCTGAGGGACAGCTGGGCATCCTACATAAGGAACAGCACCATCACATACTGATGTTGCTTTGAAGGGATATTCTCCATGTAGGCTCATTCTGGCTCTCCTGGAGTCTGGAGTTGGTGTAAAAAGCAGGCAGTCTCAGACGGCACCTGTGTTGAAGTCACAGATGTCCAGGTGTGTATCTGGCAACTTGTCCTTCTGCATGAAGACCCTAGAGCCTCAGGAGAATGTAGAGAGTCTACATCTCTATAAAACAGCCATAAAACAGTGTCATCCTCCTGATGGAGGAGCTGATTGCAGCTTTGAGAGAGTTCCAGACTAACTGCTCAGATGTACTTTCTGAGACATAAAGAATGGGCTGACAGGTCTTGGGCAAGGCCAAGGACAGTGTTGGAATGCACTGAGAAAGAGAGAGATTTTTAAGTAATTGGAGAGGTTATGGGGTGTCAGCCAGGATGTCAGAAATCTAGGTAGGGGTGAGGGACAGCACTGACCTCTTGAATAAAGGAAGTATCAGCAGTAACTGTGTCCCCATCAGAAGTTCATCTGGTACTGTGCAGTTGCAGTGACACTAGTAGCCTTAGTATGGGTAAGAAGAAAGCTGTGAAGGGCATGACCACCCTGAGCAGAAACACTGACACTATGTTAGCTTCATTTTCAGGTAGGCTCTCCTCAAGTGGTGGGGAAGATGGGCAGCTGTAGTGCCAAGTTCATATCCCACCAGCTTTGTCACCAACATGGGAAGAGTATTCCTCTTCCCCAAAAGGACCTGTGAAAGTTCCAAGCTGATGTTTATTGGCCCAGCATGGGTCATGTAGTATGACTGTGACCTTGGTTGGCCAGGCTGGGGGACAAATGACCACTTTCAAGCTCTGGGACTGAGATTGGGGGGAGAAGTGATTTCCTGAGAAAACCTGAGTTCCTATCATCTAAGAGGAGAGCATGAGTACTAAGCTTCAAAAATCTCACATTTCCACACTTCCTGAAATATGTGATTGGGTGTAAATTAAAGCCAGAATCTAAATAAAGAACCAGTTACTAAAGGCCTTCATACAGCTGCCAATGTTCCTAGAAAGTGAGGGGGCTTCCCCTGACCTGTTCTAGAACATTTCTTAAGTCAAAGAATGTTCAAGCACTCAGCTCTGGGAAAAATAACCACGTGATGAGCAAACATATGGATGGGAAGCTGGGGGCGGGGGGAAGCACAGGCAGGAGGCTGAGAGAGAAGCCTCGTGTCCTTTCAACAAAGGGCAGGATTACTTCGCATAAAGGAGGAAATGAAGCAACAACTGAAATCATGAGGGGGGGGTTTGTGTGTTCTTTGCAAAAAAATAAAAGATGTAGCATCTACGTTAATATACAGCCTCATGAAAACCCAAATAATTTCCATTATTGTGATACTTTTAGGTGACAGTGACCTTCTTGATTTCTTCTTTATCATTTTTTGGATTATGAGTTAATCTAATCTGGTGACAGATTCTTCCCCATCAGGCAAAATTCCTCTCATTCTTCAGTGGTACCTCTGCAAAGAATCTTTCCAGATGCATGTGAAGAGAGAGCCTTTTACTCTCTTCCTTATCGGTGTTTTTGCTTTTGGACATGCCACTACAGTAGCATCTGCTGTGTTGCACAGTGATTTTCTCTCTTGGCCAAGAAGCTCTGTGAGACAGGAGCTGTGAGGTGTGGTGTTTGACTTTCCTAAGATGCGAAGTGAGACAATGCTTCCTTCCACGCACAGCTGCTGCAAGAATTACATTAGTTGGTGCACGAAAAACACTTAGCATGCTGGGGCACCTGGGTGGCTCAGTTGGTTGAGCGCCTAACTTGATTTCAGCTCAGGTCATGATCCCAGGGCTGTAGGATCGAGCCCCATGTTGGGCTCTGTGCTGGGCTTGGGGCCTGCTTGAGATTTTCTCTCTCCTTCTGCCCCCACTCCCACCCCCAACTGAAAGAAAAAAATCACAGTTAGCACACGATCTGGCACATAGCAAGAGCTCAGCAAATATTAGCAGGTAGTATTTTAGTGTTTCTTCTCATTCAAATAATAGTAATTATTATTGCTAGGCCCTTCACTCGGTGGCAAACCCCTCAAAGGCAGAAAATGTTCTGAGGTCATAGTAGATAGTCTATATACATGGGAAGGAAGAAACAAAGAGAATAGATGGGGGGAATAAAGGAAGAGGAGATGGAGAGAAAAAGAGGGAAGAAGGATAAATGGGAACATCTAAGAATGTGGCAGAGCCAGGTTTGTCTGGAAGTAACAGCCAGGTAGCCAGAACTGGCCCATCTAGCTAGGAAGGATTGTAATGTTTTGGAGATGAGGAAATGTAGGGACCAAGGAAGGGGAGGGAGTGTGTCTAACACCACAGTGTTGGCAGAAGTGGGGCTGGAATCCAGGCTCTCCTGGGGCTACTCCTCTCAGCCCTCTCTGTCCCTTGGGTCAGCCTTTCGTCTTCTCCATTCTCCTTAGTCAGTGCCCGGACATCTACCTGGCTAAATAAACCTCAGCTAACCTCTGCCACTGGGGGAATGGGTCATTTAATAACTATCCTCAGATGGAGACTGAGGAGAGCATAGATGCTTGGTAGGAATTTAATAGTGTTTGTATTTTTAGTGCCTCTCCTGTGAAAACCAGAAGACTACCATTATGGGGTAACATAGTCCTGGTCTTAATCCATTAGGCACCAAGGGACCAAATCCTATCTGCAACGGTAATGAGGATTCCCCAACTCAAGATGCAAGTGATGAGGCAGTGAAAGAAATACGGTGTATGTCCTTCTGGAACATGGGTTTGGACTCAACTGCCTACATGGATCACAGCCTTCCTTGAGAAATGGGCATGCATTTAGCGGATATAAGAGCCAAAACAGAGTTTCTGCAGCTTATCCTGGATGGAGTATCAGAAAGGAAACCCATCCCTGTGTGAGTGGATTTGGTTCCTCAGAAACTAATAGGGAGACTTGAAGGGGATGTGTGAAAGGGGATGTAGAAATTAACGAGATAAGAGAGCCACACTGGGCATTGTAATGTCGATAATATACTTTAAAATATTTTACCACAGACAGAGTTTTCTCAGGTAAGTATACCAGAGTTACGTGATAGCCTAGGTACTATCATTTGTCCTAATTGAGAATTTACATCCTAAGGTGGAAGCCATCACACTAATTAGGAAACCTGTATTCCAGAAACAGCTACTGCAAAAGCTTCCATGACCTTTATCTCTGATCAGCAGCAGACAACTTACCAGTTGGCATAATTAATGTTAGAAGTAGGTTGCTGTTGATGAAATTGGTGGCTTTTTAATCAGCATAATGGATGCTACCAATGCATTTTCATCAGTGAGATTAAAGATAATGTGGATTTTAGAATGGGTCCCTGCCCTAGCTTGAAAAGAGTACAAAAAACTAGCTAGTCCTGTAGCTCTTAGTGTTGCAATCCTGTGTTCAGAGTTGAACTCCGAAGATTCTAGGTACTTGGTACTTATAAGATTTAATTTAATTATGCTCTTAGAATATTGTCATGCTTTTCTGAAATAGTGATGTCAGAAGCTGAAGCAGCCGTGCCCTAACTATGAAGGACAAGGCTAACACGTTGAGTGTATTAATTATCCAATACTGCTCCGTGAAAGGGAGGTAAACACACAATGTCCTCTAAAGCCAAAGGAGCTGTAGGGCTGAAGAATGAGGCCAACAAGTACAGCCTGTCAGGAAATGATTTGTTAAAGGAACTTATGGACCGAAGCATGTCTTGGGTGGTGGCAGGAAGGTATTGCTGCAACCCCACCTCCTGTGTGATCTGTTTTGACCTGTTTTCCAGCCTTAGGGACTGGAAGACCACCCAGCAGGAGAATGTTTGAGAATCATAGTCATATCTCCAGAGCAGATCAAGGATGTCATGCTCCAAGAGTATACTTAAGGGTGTGGTTTAAAAAAAAGGAAGAATTTTTTTGAGGGGGGCAGTGCTGTGTTCAAGAAGGCTTTAGGTCACAGAGGGGTAATCTTGGTGGATTTGTCCAAGATGACATCAATCTGGTTTACACAAATATTCCTTACTAAATTACCTTAAAACTTAAAGGCTTAAAACAACAAAACGCTCCCATGGTTCCTGTGAGCCAGGAATTTGGAAGAGGGTCCATCTTAGGAGTTTCCCATGAGGTTGCAAACACATGTTGCTGGAGGTGTAATTATTTGAAGGTTTGACTGTGGCTGAGGGGCCCGCTTCCAAGATGGCTCACTCACATGGCTGGCCAAGTCGGACTGCCCGCTGGAGGGAAGGCTGAGTTCCTCTCCATGGCAGTTTCTCCATGTGGCACAGGCTTCCTCACAGCATGTTGTCAAAGTTCCCAAGTAAGCATCCTGAGAGAGAGAGCCGGTGGAAGCTGTATGCTTTCTGTAACCTGGCCTCACATAGCGTCACTTCCACCTCGCTTGTTGATTGGGATCAACAGTCTACAGCCCCTACCACACAGACACCACCTCTCGGTGGGAGGAGCATCAGTCACATTGTATGAAGAGCATGTGCCATAGAAGAAATATATACGGGTGACCGTCTTTGGGAAGTATAATCTGCCACACTGTCCTAGTCTGCTGGAGCTGCTGTAACAAATACAATGGACTCTGTGGCTTAAACAAAAAATATTAATTTTTCACAGTTCCAGAGCTGGAAGTCCAAAATCAGAGTGGTAGCATTCTCAGGGTTTTGGTGAGGGCCTTCTTTTTGGTTGCCTTCCTCTGGTCTTTTTTCAGTATGTGCACATGGAAAGAAAAATCCTGTGTCTCCTCCTCTTTTTATAATGGCATTAATCCCATCATGAGGGTCTTGCCCTAATCACCTAATCTAATCCTAATTACGTCCCGAAGGGCTCACCTCCAAATACCATGACACTGGGGGTTAGGGTTTCAACAGAAGAAGTTTTGCAGGGACATAAACATTTAGTCCATAACATACATTAAGTAAAGATGGTAGAGAGAAAAGATAGAAAACACCTATGTCCTGGGTACTATCACTGTGTTTCTAAAATAATCAACTTGGGAAGCACTTCAGGATGTCTCATTTCATAAGATAGTACATTTTCTTTCTTGATTTATTTGGGTATTCTCTTACTGTATCTGAACGCATTTTACATGGCATAAAAGTTAGAGCAAAAGACTGGGCTCAAATTTTCCTAAGGCCACTTAGATAATATGACTTGATAAAAGCATTTAATCCCGTCCATATAGTCAACAGATATTTATCAATGTCCTTCGATGTGTCAACCAGGTATTGTTTAAGATGCCAGGGATAGAAGAGTGAGTAAACCAGATGGTCCTGACATCACGTGGCTGACACTCCACTGTGTGTTCTGTGGTCTCTGTGTGTGTGAGGGTGGTGGTGGTGTGAAAGGTTGAAATTGAGAAACCAGATAAATAATTAAAATTATGTGGGTGGTGAGGAGTGCCGCGGAGAAAAATGAAGCCGAGAAGGAGGCTAATGTGGCAGGGAACATCCTCGTGAGAAAAGTGACATCTGAGTGAAGATTTGAGGGAAGTAAAGGAGTGAACCATGTGAGAAGGCCCAGGCGGGAACAGACCTGTGTGTCTGGGGAGCGTTAAGGAGGTCGGTGTACCTGGGGGCTGAAAATAGTAGGAAATGGGGACAGAGAGCTCATGGGAGGTGGGAGGCAATTGTATCGTGATATGGGAAGCCATTTGAGCTTTTGATTAGAGAGTTGATATGATCTGACTTACATTAATTTGTACCTGAGCTGCTGTGTTGAGGAAGGAGATTGAAGAGGGGCAAGGGTGGGAACAGGAAGGCTAGTTGGGAAGCTACCAAAACTCCTGTGAGGAACTACGTTGAAGAGGTCAGATTTCGGATGTTTTGAGGGCATTTTCTGGCAGATTGGGTGTGGGGTATGAGAGAAAGAGAGGTGGCAAGATGACCCCAAGGTTTGGGCCTGTGAGCCTTCCTAACAGTAGCATTTTAGGTTTCTATTGCTGCATTTCCTAACTGGGTGGTATAAGCAACAGCAACATTAATTTTGCTCACAAATCTGCAGCGTGGGTAGGGCTCTGAGGGAACAGCTTGCCGCTGCTCACTCAGTGTCAGCCAGGGCAGCTCCAGTGTGGGGGCTTGTTTCGTCTGAGACTTTGCTCCCTCACATATGTGGTGGTTGGTGCCGTGTTGTCCACATCTATCTGTGGTCTTTTCATGTGACTGCTTGGCTTCCTTGTGTCCTGGTGTCTGGGTTCCAAGGTTCCCAGGGTGAGTTGCCTCACAAAGAGAGAGAGCCAGATAGAGCTTGTACCGAAAGCTTCTTTCCTCAAAAATATTTTTAAAATTCCAGTATAATTGAAATATAGTGCTTTATTAGTTTCAGATGCTCAATATGATTCAACAGCTCTCTACATTACTCAGTGCTATCATGATAAGTGCACGCTTGATCCCCTTCACCTATTTCACCCCTCCCCCCGCCCACCTTCCCTCTGATAACCATCAGTTTTCTGTATTTAAGTTTTTTGTGTCTTTTTTCTTTGTTCATTTGTTTTGTTTCTTAAATTCCATATGAGTGAAATCATATGGTATTTGTCTTTCTCTGACTGAGTTCAGTTAACATTATGCCATATGGATCCATCCATGTTGTTGCAAATGGCAAATTTTATTCTTTTCATGACTGAGTAATATTCCATTGTGCATATATATATATATATATATATATATACACACACATATATACACACATATATTCATACATATACACCACATCTTTCCACATTTTTTTCATTATTTATTTAATTCAGGGGAGGAGCAGAGAGAGAGACTATCTCAAACAGGGTCCACACCTGTGGAGCCCGAGGCAGGGCTCAAACCCAAGAACTGTGAAATCATGATTTGAGCCAAAATCAAGTGTTGAATGCTTCACCAATTGAGCCACCCAGGTGCCCTTATAACACATTTTCTTTATCCTTCATCTATCAATGGACACGGGTTGCTTCCATATCTTGGCTATTGTAAGTAATACTGCAATAAACAGAGGAGTATACATATCATTTGAATTAGTGTTTTTGTATTCATACAAAACATAACCAATATGGGTACGTACCCAGTAGTGGAATTACTAGGTCATATGGTAAATCCTATTTTTAACTTTTTGAGGAACCTCCATGCTGTCTTTCATAGTGGCTGCACCAGTTTGCATTCCCACCAACAGTGCAAGAGGGTTCTTTTTTCTCCACATCCTTGCCAACACTTGTTGTTTCTTGTGGTTTTGATTTTAGCCATTCTGACAGGTATGAGGTGATATCCCATTGTAGTTTTGACTTGCATTTCCTTGATGATGAGTGAGGTTGAGCATCTTTTCTTGAGTCTGTCGGCCATCTGTCTGTCTTCTTTAGAGAAATGTCTGTGCATGTCTTCTGCCCGTTTTTTAATTGGTCTATTTGGTTTTATGGTGTTGATTTGTACGTTTTTTTATATATTTTGGATACTAATCCTTTATTAGATATGTCATTTGTATATATCTTCTCCCACTCAGTAGGATGTCTTTTATTTTTGTTTGTTCCCTTTGTTATGCAGAAGGTTTTTATCTTGATATAGTCCTAATAGGTAACTTTTGCTTTTGTTTCTCTTGCTTCAGGAGACATATCTTAAAACTGTTGCTATGGCTGACATCAGAGAAATTACTGCCTGTGCTCTCATCTAGAATTTTTATGGTTTCAGATCTCACATTTAGGCCTTTGATTCATTTTGAGTTTGTTTTTGTGCATGGTATAAGAAAGTGGTCTAATTTCATTCTTTTGCATGTAACTATTCAGTTTTCTCAACACCATTTGGCAAAGAAACTGTCTTTTTTAAAAATTCTTTTTTATGTCTTTTATTTATTTTTTTGAGAGACAGAGAGAGTCAGTGTGAGCAGGGGAGGGTCAGAGAGAGAGGGAGACACAGGATCTGAAGCAGGCTCCAGGCTCTGAGCTAGCTGTCAGCACAGAGCCCGACACAGGGCTTGAACCCATGAACCGTGAGATCATGACCTGAGCCAAAGCCAGATGCTTAACCGACTGAGCCACCCAGGCATCCTGAAACTGTCTTTTTTCATTGTTTATGCTTGCCTCCTTTGCCAAAGATTAATTGACTATATAATCATAAGTTTATATCTGGGCTTTCTGTTCTATTAATCTATATGTCTATTTTTGTACCAGTACCATATGTTTTGATTACTACTTTTTGTAGTATATCTTGGTTCTGGGATTGTGATACCTCCAGTTTTGTTCTTCTTTTTCAAGACTGATTTGGCTATTTGGGATCTTTTGTGTTTCCATACAAATTTTAGGATTATTGATTCTAGTTCCGTGAAAACTGCTGTTGGTATTTTGTGTATCAACCTTCTGACATCACCATGGATGTCTTGTGTCACTTCTGCAAGATTACAGATCGAGGAAGTTACAAAGTTCTGCCAAGAGTCAAAGAGATCTCTTGATGGGGAAGTGGCAAGAGCACGTAGTTGCATGGTTTATTTTTGGAAAATAAAGTCTGCCACAAGTGGCATATTTATGGACATGAAGGAAACAATTTAGGGAGAAGGTTGGAGTGGGGTGAGGTCAGAAGCTGATATTAGGAGTTTGAGATAATTTTGACATGCCCCTTGGACTTTCTTTTCTTTTTTTAAAAAAATGTTGATTTATTTATTTTGAGAGAGAAGAGAGGGTCAGAGAGAGAAAGGGAGGTGTGGGGCTTGATCTCACTAACTGCAAGATCACGACCTGAGCTGACATCAAGAGTCAGACACTTTAACCAATGGAGTCACCCAGGTGCCCCATCTCCTTGGACTTTCAAATGGAGACATCAGGCAAGCAGGTGGATATGTGAATTTTGAGGTCAGGGAGTGTCATCCATGTTAATATTTAAAATCAGAAAGGCAGAAAATATGACCAAGGAAGTGAGTGTAGATAGAATGCGATCCAAGGACTGAGTTCTGGACACCCCAGCACTTAGTAGTAGGAGAATGTGGGGATTAGGAGAGAATGGGATATGGTTGGTGCTCCAGTGGGAGAGTGGCTGAAGGAGGAGCCCGAGGGCCAGATTTTTCAGTCTTGCCGTTTATGATTCTGTGGTGATAAACATCTGTAACAGGCATTAGGTTTCCTACCTCAGGCTATTAGGCTCTGTGAATCCAAATTCTGTCTCCTCTGCTGGACCAGAAGCTTCTGAAGGGCAAGGATACAGGCATTAGTCACCTCTGGACCCTCTAAGGAACTATCAGAGTGTTCCCCACACAACTGATACTTAATAAGTGAGGGTGAGCAGAAATTGGCAACAGAGAGATACCATATGAATTGAAATTCCTTAAAAGGGCAGTTATAAGCTAAGGAAATAGTCTGTTCTCATTATTTGTGGTAGTTATGTTCCATAAAGTTTCTGTGAACGTTGAATTAGCGAACACTGAACCACCCTTCCAGTGAAAATAGGGGGTTAGATTCCTGTGATCCTCTGGCCACGGTGGTTTCCTCCACCCATCAACATAACCTTGTTTTACATATGTTTCTGTTTAAAGACACCTTGTTATATACTGTTGATTCATTAACATTGAACTCGTGGCAAACAGCACTGTGACTCAGGCCTACATGGAGCTTGTCTAACACATATATTCTCTCCACAAGGCCCCTTACAGCCTTGAGCTTTGAACATTAGCCAAGCACTTCTGGCACATCACTTGGGCATCATTTTAAACCCATGAAATCACCAACAAAAGACACCAAGATGTGAAAAAGATGACACCAAATAGACTATGAAAAGGATGTTTATTCATAGTAAGAGAGTGGAAACAAGAAGGGAGGGCATACCTTTGAACTGAGCAGGTGTTGCTCAGCTAGAAAGCTAGAAAGCAGCGCACCTGGTGACTCAAACTTCATGCCCTCTTTGGTGAGCACAGAAGCATGGGGAGTGCTGATCTGGGGAGGGCAGATACATTCTAGCCACCGGCACATCTGCAAATATGGAGTCTGTGCATCATGAGGATGCCTGGATCCACCATGCGTTACACTCAACGTAAATGGCCAAAGAACTAGGGTTGTATAGCTTTCCCTCTCTACATCGTTTGGAAGGGGTTATAACTTCAGTATATTTTAACTTTCTTTTTTTTATTTTAACTTTCAAGATGTCATTGTTACTTTGGGGCTTGACGCCTTATACAAATAACTCAAATTATAGTTTGTTTTGATCTCATTAATTTGAAGTCAAGTTTTATTACTTTGAAAATGGCTTTACATTTCTGAGCCTACCCACTTTGGTCAGCGTGTTCTGCTGGGTGGTCTGAGCAGGTTTTTCTATTTGAGTATTGAGGTCATTGAACAGAATAAGTTGGGGTACTCAATGTTCTGGGGAGAGACAGGCTCCTGCAGATACAGATTGTGTTTCAGGGTCTAACTTTGCTGTGGGTCACAGCCAAGTCCCTCTAGGATCCCGCCATAGCACAAAGGTATTTGCCTGTGTAGGCTTTCAATACTGTGTCAGTGGCAATTTGCAGAAATTCCGTGCGACATTCAGAAGCCCGTGAATGGGCCAGGTAGTTGAAAGTTGGGAAAAATACGAACTAAATAACAGTACTTATGGAGACTTAGCCAGGGTAGTGCTGTCTCCCCCAGGAGAGGTGACCACTTCCCTCCCTGAAGATGCTATGAACTTCCCATGAAAGAAAATAGACCAGATGTGGCTTAAAGAAAACATCTTGATCTTTTGGTTTTAATAAGCGAATCTCTAAATAGCTAAATTAAATTTAAGAAGAAAATGAAAAATAAAGCTCCAATGTCCTTTAAAAATGCCCTTATAATTTTTCGTGGAACAATTTTTTATACAGTTAAAGAAAAGCAAATTCATCACCTTTTCTGGCAATCTCAAACCTTTTGGTTTCTAATTCCTAAAAAAATTATTTAAGTCATTAAAGAGTAACGTGGCTACCTGGTCAAAAGCCCACTGCCTGCTTGGAACTGGAGAATCTCTCTGGAGAGGCTCAAGAGCACCCCAAGGGCATGGCTCTGAGTCCAGTTCCTGTTGGAAGCTGCTGCAAAGCAAGTGCAAGAGGAGCCAGGAGCTTCTGTGGGAGGAAGCGGCATCCATCTTGCCATTAGGCTGACCGGTTTTCCTCTGCCTCCACTTTTCCTTAGAATGTTAAGTTTTCAGGCCAAGATAATGTCCAGGCTCATGCAAATTCGAGAAGCGAGGCAGAAAGCCACTGCACTTACTTTGTCTAGAAATTAATCTTGAACTCCCAGAGGAGCATTTCTTCCTGTGGAAGAAACACTCTCCAAATATAGCAGCCCTGCCATTCTGGGGGCCAGACTGCCATTGACCTTAGCTTTCCCAGCTATGAAATATTTTGGAAAAAGCCTTTGAGGAAAAGGCAGTCACAAAGCCTGTCCACTTTCCTTGGGGCAGAGCGTCAGGCGGAGTAAGGAGGCCCCCAGAAAGGTGCAGTCACTGGTTTTGAATAAACTAGAAATGTGATATCATTTAACTCAGGGTTTCACTTACAGCTATTCCTAGGATGCAAGAGGTTCCTTAAGGCAGCCTTCACCGTTGTTGGTCTTCTCAGGGAAGCCTTCCTTTTTGTGATGTCTCCGTGCAAGCAGCGGGGCACGGCTGCAGGCAGACCTGTGTCCCCACCACCTGTGTCCAGGCGCAGAGACGAGCCACGGTCAGCTGGCCTGTGAGCTGAGTGATGCACGGCCCGAGATGCTCTTCCTTGGGAACGAGGGCATTCTTTATTTTTTATTAAGTAACTGAGATGTTCTTTAACATGCCTCGCAAACAGTCTGACTTAGAAAATTGCCCACAATAAGTGTATGTAGCCATTTCCTGTTTTGAATATAAAGAGAGAAGGATATGATTTTTATTCGTAGAACGGTCTCACTTCCACTAGTGTTGAACCAACATGTTTTCAAAGAGAGCAACATCAACTGTCTTAAGGGGCCCATTTCTCTGTCTGGCCCCTGGTTAAGAGGTTCTTTTCTTATCCTCGATGGCCAGGGGTAGATGATAGGATGTTGCACATCTGGTTTGCAAAACCAAGTGTTCTGGTGAGTGCTTTCTTGCTCTCAAGGTAGGGTGACCAATCATCGTGGTTTTTCCTGGACTGAGAGTTTTCAGTGTTAAGCCCAGGAAAGTCCCTGAATGAGTCGATCACCATATTTCAGGCCAACTTGTGCCTAGGGACACCGCAGAGTAAAGGACTTGCCAGCATGGGGTCTTGAGCTGATTGCCTAAGTCAGGACCGCTGTGCGTTATTTAACTCATTATGCACCATGGGCAAGTTATTTAACCTGCTCCTCAGTGTTCACACCCAAAGCCTGGGAAAAATAACATCTACCTTTTAGGGCTGTCGGGAAAACCAAAATGAAATAATTATGTATAGTGCCCCTCCATGAGCCGCATGCATGGGAAGGTCTCATAAATACTGATTATTTTTGTTGTAATTGTTATTCTTTGAAGGTAAAACAGTAGCAGTGAAGTGTGGGATCCTGAGGGAAGAAGAGCAACTAATACACCTGAGGTTAGGCCAGAGCTATCAAGAAGTGGTCAAATAACATTTTGACAGCTTGAGAAGATACGAAAGCATAGAA
Source organism: Suricata suricatta (assembly GCF_006229205.1). NCBI lineage: Eukaryota > Metazoa > Chordata > Mammalia > Carnivora > Herpestidae > Suricata > Suricata suricatta. Next base: position 64,090,056 of record NC_043707.1, read on the forward strand.
TTGTGTTCTCCCTTTTGGAAATTGTTGATCAAAATGTATTTTACTTTGATAACTTTTTGTGCCTATAGGGGTAAGTTTCCATTATCTGCAAAATGCAGGAGATGGATTTCTTGGGCAGGAGGCATCACCCCATGTGTGCTAAAGGCCTCGCAGGCTTCCTGAGTGCCCTCGATGCGGAAGCAGAGGCCAGATCGCCAAGGGGAGCCTGCAGTGCGTTGGCCCCTCCCCGGGCGCGGTATCAGGCTGCAGCCCCTTGGCGTGTGTTGCGGAAAATCTTCCCACACCGGCACCGGGGCTCCAGACACATGTGTTTTAGATCAGTGTTAATAGAGTCAGCTTCTGAACCTCTTACTTCCTGTCATTTGGCCTGCAAAAATTTTGCTGAGTCATTTGACCTCATGCATCTTCTAAAACAGCAGTCACGTGACCAGAGGAAACTGCTGTGGGCGACCAGCTTGCCTACGGGCACGGGCACGTAGTTTTGCAAACTTGATCTAACCAACACGTATAGATCACACACTGCAGTGCCTTGCGTTGAATTAGGGACCTGGGTCTTAGCGGGAGCAGCAGGGCCTGGCTTGTCGGCAAAGCGCTGGCTTTATAGTGGGAAGGACGGGTCCATATTCTAGGATTCCAAGCCAGACCTTGAAAAGTTTTATGAACAAAAACAGAAACTATGTGACTGGGTAGCGCTGAATAATTCATTCTGACTGGAAGAATCACAAAGAAAGGCACACCCAGCTCGAGGAGAATTAGTAGGACTTGGATAGCTGAGAAAGGGAAAGAAAGTATGGACAGAGGGTGTGTGGAGGCCAGAAAACATAGGCAGGTTCACGGGGTCATGTTGGACACCCACCGTGCTGGATTGGACCACAGGAAGCATAAAGAGGCAGGGGGAGATAAGTTGGGCCTGCTCATGAAGGGCAGAGTGAATACAGGACTCCAGAGTCTACACTTTCTTCCATATGTAAGAGGAAAGGCTTTCGAGCAAGGCAGTGATAGGATCACAACAAGGCCTAGGAAGATGGCTTCGTCAAGGAAGGAATTTGTGGGCAGACAAATGCAGGCGGGAGGAAGGCAGGGGAGGGCAGAGGTCTTAGTCTCACAATGCAGGTAAGAGTTGATGAGGCCTGAACTTTGGAAATGACAGAAAGAATGGAAGGGAAGGAAGAGAAGACATGAAAGGAAACTTTGGGAGGGAGAAGGAGAGGATTTAACCTCCATTTGCTACATCCAACCTCAATGTGAGTGCTGAGCGGGGAGGGGCTGCAGTGAATGGAAGAACGAGTGGATAATTATCTGGGTAGAGAAACAAAGATCACAGGTTGCAGAGCTGAGGAGAAGGCAGTGGGCTAGTCTAGAAAAAAGGCCGAACAGCATCTTAGTGATAGCTTGTCAGTGCAGGAGAAACGTCAATCACAACTGTTTCCTGGTCTCCTCAGAAAAAGGCTCAAATTAAGATCTGGAGAGTTTACAGGAGATATCATGACAGAATTTCCAAATGGAGAAGGAGAGGCCAATAGCAGGAAGTGTTTCAACTTCAGAATGGTTTTGTTCCTGAGCTTCAATCTTTGTGTCACTGCCTGGACTTGGGAAGAGATGCCTCCTTCCATCTCCCTTACGAGAAACCACCTCAGTCCTTCCTTAGTCAGTGGTTTCCTCTTTGAATAGAAAAGTCAGCATCACTGTTACTTTAAGGAAAAGCAAAAAGCTCTGGATATGAACTCACTATTGGGAATCGTTGTACAAAATTCCTTTGTTAATTTTCAATCAGCATACTGAAAGTAACAGGTGGAAGTGGTTTATGACAGTATTAACTATCAAGATCAAGTCCCCGAGTTGGCTCATCACAAAATGCCACTTCAAAGCAGCTGTGGCAGGAGAAAGGGCATATTGTGAGGTTGTGGGGGTTTTGGGGTCACCCAAGACAGGAAGTGTCTGAGAGTCTCTGAGCCCAAAGAGCCCCAGTCAGTCCGGCTTCTGCCTCTCCCTGAACCAGCTGCCTTCTCTCTCTCTGCAGGATGACCTTTACCACTTCAGCCACGGCGCGGCCCCTGAATGGCCTGTGCACAGGTTACAGGACCAGAGAAAGCCAGTTCATGTCTATTTATCTTAATTCCAATCTCCTGGGGACTCTGTCCACCTAGGTGAACAAGGCTGTGTAGCCAAGCGACTAAAAGGGGTGCCCTCTATGGGCAGAGCTGGGGCAGTTCTCAGGGAAGAGTGTCATGGGCTGGACAGCCACCCCCCGAAACCCCTTTAAAAGTCATTACAGGATCAAAACTCTCTTCCTGCATGGCACAATATCTGAAATGCAGAGACCAAGAATATGTTAATAAAGATAAAGAAATTCTAGCACAAAAATCACTGGGAAAAGTCACCATCCAAAACTGTAGAAGCACATAATGCAATTACATTATGTATTAATTCAGTCAGCAAAGAAAACATTGAGCAGCGTTTGGCATTCTTGAAACTTAGGAAGAGTCAACCCAGTCATTACCGTTCTGTGCACACACAGTAACCGCCTCTTCTGAAACTTCTTCAACCATCAGGTTGTGGCAGCACTGTTTTACTCATATCACTTCCCGTCTCAGAAATCATATGTATTTTTTATTTCGTAATCTTAAAACTTTTGAGCAAGAGCTCCAAGGCCCGTACCGTGACATCGCACCACACTCCATCCTAACTCATTCCCTTTCATTCTTATTGCTTAGCTCATGTTATTCCCAGTCTCAGTGGTTTCAAACCCAGGTATATTGTATATTAGATTCCTGCCTCTCACCCCTGAAGATTCTGGTTCTGGGCATTGGGGAGTCTGTATGTGTATATATCCTCTGGACAGAGGATCCAAAGCAGGCTGCATGCTGTTAACGCAGAGCCTGACGTGGGGCTCAAACTCAAACACTGTGAGATCGTGACCTGAGCCAAAGTCAGATGCTTAAACAACTGAGCCACCCAAGTGCCCCCAGAGAGCCAGTGTCTTCTTTATCCAGTTTCCCCAAATGGCCACATCTTAAAAAACTTAGTACAATATCACAGCCAGGTAATGCAGTCAAGGTGTGGAATCATCCCATTTCTACAAAGATCTCTTCTGTTGCCCTTTAACAGCCATACTGCTTCCCTCCTCGCCACTCATCTCTGACCACTGGCAACCACGAATCTGTTGTCCACTTCTATATATTGTCATTTCAAAAATGTCATACATACGGAATTGCACAGCATATAATATTTTGAGATTGGCTTTTTTTTCACACAACACAATTTTCTGGAGAGTCATACAAGTTAAGTGTATCAAGAGTTCAGTTTTTTTTTTAGTTTATTTATTTATTTTTGAGAGAGAGACAGAGAGAGACAGAGCAAGTGGGGGAGGGGCAGAGAGAAAGAGCATCTCAACATGGGCCTCCATCTCATAAACTGCAAGATCATGACCTGAGCTGAATTTCAAGAGTTGGGTGCTTAACTGACTGAGCCACCCAGGTGCCCCATAGTTCATTTCTTTTTATTGCTAAGTAGTGTTCTATGATATGGACATACATAGTTTCTTTAGCCATTAACTCTGGGTCTTTTCACCTTTATTGAAGTATAATTGACAAATAAAATTATAAAATATTTAAAGTGTACATCGTGATGATTTGATAGACATCTATGTTATAGAAGAATTCCCTCCCTTGAGTTAATTAACACATCTATCACCTCACATCCTTACCTTTTGTTTTGTTTTTTTGTTTGTTTTGCTTTGGTAAGAACATTTATGTTCTAATCTCTTAGCAAATTTCAACTGTAAAATACAACATTATCAACTAGAGTCACCATGTTATACATTAGATCCTCTGACTTTTTCATCTTATAGCTGCAAGTCTGGACCCTTTCACCAACCTTTCCTTATTTCTCTCTCCCCAGACCCTGTTAACCACTTTATTCTCTATTTCTATGAGTTTTACTTTTTTTAGATTTCACATTTAAGTGATACCATGTAGTATTTTTCTCTATCTTACTTATTTCACTTAGCATAATACCCTCAAGGTCCATCCATGTTTTCACAAGCAAAAGGCACGACTCTCTGTCAAAACCTTTTTTTTCCCTATGGATGTCCAATTGCTTGAGCAGTATTTTTTGAAAAGGTGATCTTTTCTCCTTTGAATTGCTTTTGCATCTTTGTCAAAAATCAAGCATATTTTATGAGTCTTTCTTGGTTCTCTGGTTCTTTGCTCTATATGTCTATCCCTCTACTACAAACCACACTGTTTTTATTATTTTAAATGCATATTAAGTCTTAGTATTGGATAAAGTGATTCTTCCCACCTTCTTCCCTTTCAGGATTGCTTAGCTATTCTAGAGTCTTTACCTTTCCTTATACATTTTAGATTAAGTGTGTATATATCTACAAAATCCTTGCTGAGATTTTGATAGAAGTTCCATTAAAACTACCTCAAAATAATAAAGGCCACATATGAAAAACCTACAGCTAACATCATACTCAATGTTGAAACACTAAGAGTTTTTCCCTGAAGGTCAGGTGTAAGGCAAGGATGCCCACTCTCACCACATTTATACAACATAGTACTGAAGTCCTAGCCACAGCAGTCATACAAGAAAAAGTAGTAGAAGCCATCCAAATTAGTGAGGAAAAAGTAAAACTTTCACTATTTGCAGGTGAAATGACACTTATATATACAAAACACAAAAGACTCCACCAAAAAACTACTAGAACTGATCAATGAATGCAATAAGGTCACAGGATAAAAAAATCAACATATAGAAATCTGTTGCAGTTCTTTTTTTAATTTAATTTTTAAAAATGTTTTTTATTTATTTTTGAGAGACAGAGAGAGACAGCACGAGCAGGGGAGGGTCAGAGAGAGAGGGAGACACAGAATGTGAAGCAGGCTCCAGACTCTGAGCTAGCTGTCAGCACAGAGCCCGATGCAGGGCTTGAACCCACGAACCGTGAGATCATGACCTGAGCCAAAGCCAGACACTTAACCAAATGAGCCACCCAGGCACCCCATCTGTTGCATTTCTATATGCTAATAATGAAATGGAAAATAAGACATTAAGAAAACAATCACATTTTCAATTGCACCAAATAATAAAATACCTAGATATAAATTTAACCAAGAAGGTGAAAGACCAGTACTCTGAAAACTATAAAATACTGATGAAAGAAATTGAAGATTACACAAACAAATGGAAAGATATTCCATGCTCATGGATTAAAAGAACAAATACTGATAAAATATCTGCACTACCCTAAACTATCTACAGATTTAATGCATTCTCTATGAAAATATCAAGAAACTTTTTCACAGAATTAGAACAAATAATCCTAATTTATATGGAACCATAAAAGACCCTGAATGGACAAAGCAGTCTTGAAAAAGAAGAACAAAACTGGAGGTATTACAATCCCAAATTTCAAAATATAGTACAAAGCTACAGTAATCAAAGTAGTATGGTAATTACACTGAAATAGACACATAGATCAATGGAAGAAAATAAAGAGCCCAGAAATATAGCCATGATTATATGACCAATTTTTGATGAAGGAGGCAAGAAGATTCAACAGGAAAAAGTCTCATCAACAAATGGTGTTGGGAAAGCTAGATAACTACATGCAAAATAATTAAATTGGATCATTTTGTTACACCATACACAAAAACAAACTCAAATGGATTAAAGGCTTAAATATAAGACCTGAAGCCACAAAAATCCTAGATGACAGCACAGGCAGCAGTTTCTCTGACATCAGCCATAGCAACATTTTTTTCTTTTTTTTAGATATGTCTCTTGAAGTAAGGGAAACAAAAGCAAAACTAAACTATTGGGAATACATCAAAATAGAAAGCTTCTGCAGAGCAAAGGAAACAACAAAAGTAAAAGACAACCTACTGAATTAAAGAAGATATTTGTGAATGACATATCTAATAATGGGTTAGTATCCAAAATAAATAAAGAACTTATACAGATCAACACCATAAAAACCTAATTAAAAAATCAGCAGAAGACATGAACAGACATTTCTCCAAAGAAGACATACAGATGGCCAACAGACACATGAAAAGATGCTTAACGTCACTCATCATCAGGGAAATGCAAGTCAAAACCACAATGGGATATCACCTCACACCTGTCAGAATGGCTAACATCAAAAGCACAAGAAACAAGAAGGATGTGGAGAAAAAGTAACCCTTCTTGCACTGTTGGTGGGAATGCAAACTGGTGCAGCCACTGTGGAAGACAGTATGGTGGTCCCTCAAAAAGTTAAAAATAGGAATTACCATATGACCTAGTAATTCCACTACTGGTATTTACCCCAAAAATACAAAAAACAGTAATTCAAAAAGATATATGGACCCTGTTTATTGTAGCATTATTTACAATAACCAAGATATGGAAGCCGCCCAAGTGTTCATTGATAGAAGAAGGATAAAGAAGATGTGTGCAGTGGCATCTGGGTGACTCAGTTGGTTAAGTCGGATCATGACCTCAGTTGAAATCAAGAGTTGGACACTGTACCGACTGAATCACTCAGGCACCCCTGGTATTGTGATTTTAATTTTGGTGTCCACAGGAATGTAATTTTTGTGTGTGTGTTTTTCTTGTATCCTGTCTTCCTGAATTCCTTTATAAATTGTAAGAGGTATTTTTTTTGGTTGTTTTTGTAGATTCCTTGGGGTTTTCTATGTATATAATTATAATGTCTGCAAATAAAGGCAGCTTTGTTTCTTTCTTTCCAACCTGTATGCTTTTAATTTCTTTCTTCTTACCTTAGTGCTGTGGTTATAATTTTCAGTATTAAGTTAAATAAGGTGGTGAGAACAGATATCCTTCCTCTTTCTATTCTTAGAAAGAATTTACTTTCACTGGTAAGTATGATGCTGGCAATTGGCTTTTCATATCAAGCTGAGGAAGTTCCATTCTATTCCTAGTTTGATGTGAGTTTTTATTAGGAATGGTTGTTGAATTTTGTCAAATGCCTTTTCTGCATTGGCTGAGTTGATCACACATATAGTTTTTCCTTTGGAGTCTGTTAATATGAAGAATTATACTGATTAGTATTCAAACATCAAACCATCCTGCATCACCGTGCTAAATCCATTTTGTCACAGTTGATTGGGTTTTTCATGTTGTGGTTTTTATTTGTTACATTTTGGTTAGGAATTTTTGCATCTATGTGACTGCTAATCATCTCGCACCAGGTAGCTGAGGTCCAGGAGGCACTTAGACTCAGTGTTAGTAAGACTGCTCCTCCAGTTAGGACCTTGCAAAGATAAAATGGCCTTCCTTAAAGGATAATCGTGTCCTGTCAGGAGGACTTCTCAAGCTCTGGGTTAATGACCACTTGTTGGGAATGTTGCAGAAAAAATTCAGACGCCAACTGGTGGGAGTGCGACTGGACAGCCTTACTATTCCATTCCAGCCAGAAAGCATGTGATTTCATGAACTCCATTGCCCTGATTCCCAGCAGTTCAGCATTTCCTGTCTGAAGCTTGGAGGGGGGCTGGGCTTGCCCCGTCACCTGAGGTCTAGTGTTCCTCCAAAAGTGACAGAGGGTCGGGGCCACCAACCAGCTGCTCCCCAGGCAGGCAGGCAGGCTGCCCCAGGGTCTTGGACCCTTGTGATCAGCCTGCTGTCTGTGCATCATGGGCCACACAACATTACTCCTCTCCAAGCCCCAACCCCAATGGGCTCTTCATTTCAGTGACCCTGATGTCACTGTGGCTTGAGTCTTGGCTGGAACAGGACAAGCAGAAGCAGGACAGACTGTTTTGTAAGTGTTTTTCAGTCTTTCCAGATTTGTACTTCCTTTAAAAGACCTTTCAGATGTTTATTTTCCCCCTCTTCTTTTCATTAGCTTGATAATAGCAAATTGTATTTTGCCGAGAGAAAAAAAAAATCCCTCATGCAGAGGATTTCTTCTCAACTCATCCCTTAGTACACACTATTTCTGAGTGAGCTTCTAAGCTGGCCCAGCACAGGATCTACCAATATCACTCGCAGGACTTGAGAAAGTAGATTTGAAACTTGCAGCCTTGATTTGAAAACTCCTTTGTCTCTGCCTCTGTTGTATTTCAGACCAGGAGGTGTGAGATGCTAGGGTGTGTCCGTGTGTGTATGTATGTGTGTGCCCGTGTGTGTGTGTGTGTGTGTGTGTGTGTGTGTGTGTAGTGAAATAGACATCAACTGTCATGACAAAAAGGCGTCTGTGGACCAGCAGACTCTTGTCTCACCATGTTGGATAAAACTCAAATCCAAACACTTTAATGTGATATTAAATATACTCATGGAGATCTACCTCCCAGCTTTCTCTCCGCTTCCTCTCCTGCTCATACTTTTATCCTTTCCTCAACAATCTGCCAAGTCTCTTGAAATGCTTGCTATTAGCACCACTGCTTACATGTCTCCAGAAATTCTGGTTAGGAGTGGGTACCATGGAGTGGATTTCTCATGAACCTACTAGTGCTCATCTTAGCAGGAATAGCTTTATCACATAGTCTAGAAGAGAACCTAGATTCTAGATTCTACAGTGGAGGTGGAATGAGATCAACATAGGCAAATTTGGGTGGAGAGGAGAGGTGAAGCAAAGATCCTCATGCGGACAGACTCTAGAGAGGGAGGCAGGGCAGTGAGGGGCCTATAGGGCAGCCGTAAGGATCAAATGCAAGCGTGAACATGGCAGCAGATGTGTGCATTTAATGCCTTATTCCACACAAAGGCATTTCCAGGTGAGTTCATGCACTAACCTCCCAGAGCCCCAAGAGCAACACAGCAAAGTCTTCTCCACCTGAGGTGCTAATCAGGAGCTGCTAACTTCAGATAAAACAGAAGAACCACAGAAGAACAACCTGCTGGTTCCCAGGTACAGCTGGGTTCATTTCCAGGATCTGGAAGAAGCTTGTGATCCAAGTTGCAGAAGCGTGGGAATGGCAATGGCACTTGGGGGCAGATGACTTGGCTCCAGGCACAGCTCGGCCATGTATTAATTTAGAGATCTTGGGTTGGCCTCAGTTTCCCCATCTGTCAAATGATCCATCAGGGTGTCTGCATCTTTCTCCTGGGGTGACCTCATACTCTCCTGTTACAGCAACTACTCTAATATGCCAGTGTCTCCCAAATCCCAGTCACCAAGTCAGTCCCTTCCCAAGTTCCTGAACCCTGAATCTAATCTTCCCTGAATGTCTCTATTTTGGGATTCATGGACACCCCCCACCCTGAGCTTAGTGTGCTCCACCAACCCGCTCACCTCTTCCTAGTTGCACTGTGGTGAATGACGCTGTCATCCACCCATGGGCCCAAAAGAAAGCTAGATGTTTGCCCTAGCCTCTCCTGTACTCCCCACATTCTGTCACAAGTCTTACACAGTCCTCTTAAAATGTCTCTTGAATCCAGTCTTGCTCTCCATCCTCAGTGCCACTGTCCAGGACTGAAATAGCGCCATCTCTCTTTGGGGTCAATGTGCTGACCTCCTGTCTCACTTGAGTCTGGAGTCCCTACTGCATGATTGCTTTTTCTAAACTGCAAAGCTCTTGTGCCTCTCTTAATGCGCTTCGTGATTGATAATTTATTTCCACTGGGGTAAGAATAAAAACTCCTTAACATATCTCGGTTCTCCTTGACTCATTTCCTCCCCACCTTTCCTCACCCACTTTTTAACTAATTAATTAATTTTATTTTTTAGAGAGAGAGTATGAGCCAGGGAGAGGGGCAGAGGGAGAGAGAGAGAGAATCATAAGCAGACTCCATGCTCAGCACAGAGGCCTACATGGGGCTAGATCCCATTTACCCTGGGATTATGACTGAGTCGAAATCAAGAGTCAGACACTCAACCAACAGAGCCACCCAGCTGTCCCTCTGTCCTCCACTTTATGCTCTATCTCTCACCACACTCAACTACTCAAGAGTACTCCAAAGAGGCAAGATTTTCTCTCTTATAATTTGAATGGCTTTCTCCCTTGCCTGACATCCCTTTGACCCTCTTTTTTGCCTGCCCAGCCCCTACTGAGATCCATACTCTTCCTGGAGACACCACTCTGGGCCCACCGGAGTCAGAACAGGCTGCCACAGGGCTCTCTCCTCTCATGGAACCTATCATACTGACTGGGGATGGTGACATTTTTTATTGCGTGCAAGGCTGTCTGAGCAACTCAAGTGTGGGCAGTATGCCTCAGTTCTTCTGTCTCCCAGGGCCTGGCACAGTTCTGAGCCTTCCATTGATGCTTGTCAAATGAATGACTGACTGACTGAATGAATGAATGAATGAAGAATCTTGTCACCTCACACAGTACTCATGAGAGATGGCATGTGAGGGGCGGCTGGGTGGCTCAGTCAGTTAAGTGCTGATTTCAGCTCAGGTCATGATCTCAGGGTTCATGAGTTTGAGTCCCACTTCGGGCTCTGTGCTGACAGCTCAGAGCCTGGAGCCTGCTTCAGATTCTGTCTCCCACTCTCTTTGACTTCCCCCACTTGTACTGTCTCTCTGTCTCTCAAAAATAAATAAACATTTAAAAAATGATGGTGTGTGCAAATACTTTGCAAAGTATAAGTGTGTAAGGGATATTTTTGAGAATCAAAGGATCTAGGGAGGAAATAAACATGCTAGGTAGGCCCCTTGTTAGTGAAACAAGAACTATGTCCTAGGAGTCCTGAGAATACCAGACAAGGTCTGAGTGCAACTCACTTGGCCCGGGGTGGCCAGTGAAAGAAGGTGAGCATCTGGAGACTAGTCCGGTCCTCAGGGTGGTTCTGGCCTCTCCACACAGCACAGTTAGGTGCTCAGGCAGTGAGCAAATACATTCTAGCTTGAAACAGAGCTTTCTTATGTTCACATGACTCTTTATTAGGTGGAACATGCAGACTTTTGGAAGAATGAATTCATCGCCTTTATTAAAGATGTGGACTAGATTTCGATGGCATTTTGGCTGAGGCCTTGTGAATGCTTATGTTCTTCTTGCCAATGATGCCTCTTTGAGAGAGTGAGAGAGAGAGAGAGAGAGAGAGAGAGAATGAGAATGATAGCAAATGGGAAGCACACTACTGTTATTTCTGTGGGCTGCACACAATACCCACTTATTCCTCTGCTTTCTCCCTGGCCCCAGAGCACAGTGCTAGGGAAGCTGAACTAGAGCACACCATTAGAGCTAGCAACTGAGGTGGGGGGTCTCTGTTTCCCCCTAATAGTGAATACTGATCTCGGGCTCTCAGCACTTTTGGGTTAGGAAGACAAAAGGACAGAGACAGAGAAAAATCCAGGCTTCGATGAAGGGCTGGGTTAGGGATGGAGTCAGGGCTGGTCCTGGACATGTGGACGTCTCCATCTCACAGAAACATTGTAAAAACTGTGTCCTGGTGCCTAGGTGGTACAGTCATATTAACATGACAATTCACCTTGAAGAAGAATAAAAATGATGTGGACAAGAAGAAGGATTTCTTCTCCTTACAGCGTTTATGGAGTAAATGAGAGATGGTACATATCCAGGAGAGCAGTCCAAAAAAGCACGAATTAGTTAACCGTAAGTCTTTATTCAGTACTTTACTGGACCAAATTCTGTCCTCCCCCAAACTTCTATGTTGAAGCCCTAACCCCCAATGTGACTGTACTGGAGATAGGACCTTTAAGAAAGTAATTAAGGTCCAATGAAGTCAGGAAGGTGAGGTTCGAATGAGACAGGACTAGTGTCCTTAGAAAAAGAGGAGGAGACACCAGAGAGAGTTCAGCTTATATAAACCGAAGTGGGGGAGGGGCGGGCTGTTGACAATGTAGGCACTGGTACCTGTCACTGTGATCAACAGCTGCAGGATTGGGGCCACTCCTAGAGCCTTTCATCTCACACTGGCACCCTGCTGGGAGTGGAATCTGGGGCAGGGGTGCCAGCCTGGCATGTGCCAGAGGCCTTTTATGGGTAAGCAGAGGGGGCTCCAACCACAAGTCCTGAGAACAGAGAGTCAGAATTCAGGGAGGTGGCACAATGGAAACCTGCCTTCAGGAGAGAACATCCAGACATGGTACATCTCCTCAGGAAACAGGAGCAGGAGGAAATGTTGAGAAGGGAGAACACTGAACTCTTTTAACTGACAGCTCTATTTTGTGGATTATTAATAATAAGGTATGACGTATGACACGCAAGAATGGAGATCTCATGAGTGGCATGCCTTGGTGACCTGATGTGGCCTGTGCAGGGAGATGGGGCAGAACATCTACTGGACCTGGATGATGTGGGGACCATGCATCATGTAAGCAGGCCATCCACAGAAGAAGCTAAAATGATCAACAAAGTATGAGAGCAACTAGATCTCACTAAAAGTTATAGAAAGGCAAATGCAAGATGAGATGCTTATTTTTCTCCTCCCAGACACAACGGGTAACAGTATCACACTAGGTTTTAGTTCAGAGAGTGAAGTAAGCCCACCTAGATCCTTCCCTCCTGTTTAGAAGCCCTATTGAAGTGGCAGCAATGGTCTGCACAGTGGTACTGAGTGCAGCAGGTAGGGACATCAGCAGAGTTTTTGATTAATTTTCTAGAAGATAGAAAGACAATGGGCTTGAAATTCCAAATAAACCTCAGCGGGGGAAGCTGTATCTGAGGTTGGAGAGGATGCTTCGGTGAGAGAGTCTGACTCCTGGAAGGAGAGTTGTCTTCATGGGAGATTGGGAAGGGGTGCCAAGCTCTGAGTTGACAGAACAGTGAAGTAGGAGTGGAATGTCGGTTGGCTATCAGGATGACCACTTGTGGAGGAGGGTGAGGGCAGCTGAGCCAGGTGGCCACCTTTACTCATACCACTTCCCTGCCACAGGTGCAGAGCAGCTGGCCATGTACTGCCCCCTTCAGAGATGAGAGTGCTCTCCAGGGGAATTCAACAGGCCCAGGGAGATCTAGGACTCTTTGAGGGAGGGTGGCTCTCCAGAGAGAGGCTGTCCTTGTGATGGCCATGAAAAGGGGACATGTGGGGGTGTGAGGAGCATCCCATCAGCCTGACTTCTACCCCTGTAAATGAAGTGAGCCGTGCAAGGCCATATGCTCTACTTTTAACATATACTTGTAAATATGAACACCAAGGACAGCCAGAGTTCATGAAAATTAAACATTTCAGTAGAAGGGCTGAGAGAAAGTTGAAGAAATATTCCAATAGAGACCAGAAAGAGAGAGATGAAAAATATGAGGGGTAAGTTAAAAGACATGTAGGATCAGTTAAAAATGTCTAACATCTGGGGTGCCTGCATGGCTGTCCATTGAGCATCTAACTCTTGATTTTGGCTTGGGTCATATCCCAGGGTTCTGGGATTGAGACCCATGTCTGGCTCCCTGATGAGCATGGAGCCTGCTTAAGATTCTCTCTCTCCTTCTCCCCTTCTCCCCACTCCTTTCTCTCAGAAAAAAATGTCTAACATCTATCTTGTTGGAATTCCAGAAAGAACAGAGAACATGAAGGAAAAACATTATTGAAAGAAAAATAAGTTTTCAAATTGGAAGGAGTTGCTGAGGACTGAACAAAAAGAATTTTTAAAAGGACCCATATGTGTTGTGATAAAATTTAGAACATGCAATGCAAAGAGAGGATTTTCAATGTCTCCGGGGAGTAAAGATAGAGTACCAAAAAAGAATAAGAATTAACATGGTCATGGCCTTCTCGTCAGTAATTTCAGAAGCCAGAAGAGTAACCTAGTGGAACAATGCCTTTGAGTACCAAACGAATGTGATTTTTCTTTCTAGAATTATAAATTCAACCAAATTATTCACTACATGAATATCAGGGCACATAAAGAGTTTATGAGAACCACACTACTCAATCCTTCAGTTAATAATATTTTTACATATTACCAAAAATGACAATGAAATTTGCAATTTTCAGGATGACTACAGACAAAACAAAGACTTAAACATTTAGTCACCATCTTAGTTTGTTCAGGGGCTGCTATAACAAAATACCACAGACGGGGTAGCTTATAAATAATGAAAATTTATATTTCATAGTTCTGAGGGCTAGAAGGCCAAGATCAGGGGCAGCATGGTCAAGTGCTTGTGAAGGCCCTCTTCTGGGGTGCAGACTGCCTACTAACTCACATGGAAGCAGGAGAAAGTAAACTCTCTGGAGCCTCTTTTATAAGGGTGCTAATTATATTCACGAGGGATCCATCCTCATGACCTAAGCAACTCCTAAAGGTCCCACCTCCCAGGACCATCACATTGGAGATTAGGATTTCAACATATGAATTTTGGGGAAGGAGGACTCAAGCCTTCAGACCATAGTACTTAAAGATTACTTGTATGTATTCCCCAATAAGAAGAAAGAAGAATCCAAGAAAGAGAAAGTCAAGGGATCTAAAAAATTATAAAAAACTTAAGGGTATAATTAAAATTAAAAAACCATGGCAGCAACTGGCATATACTTATACAAGGAGACAAAATTAGGCCATTGAAAATGTTATGTTTAAGAAATTGGATTTTTTTTAAGTTTATTTATGTGGAGAGAGAGAAAACAAATGAATGGATGAATGGAGTAGGGGGCAGAGAGAGAGAGAGAGAGAGAGAGAGAGAGAGAGAGAATCTCAAGCAGGCGCTGTACAATCAGAACAGAGCCCCATGAAGGGTTCAGTCTTATGAACCCTGAGATCATGACCTGAGCCAAAATCAAGAGTCGGATGCTTAACCAACTGAGCCACTAACTGGCATCCCAGAAATTGGATGTACTTAATGATATGATAATGAGGATATGTTTCTATTGTAAATTCATTTTAAAAAATTAAAAAGAAGCCCCAGAAAAAAACAAAAATCAGAAGGAAGATCCTAGTGTAAATAAGAAGCAACCTAAATTAAGGTATAGTTGTGAGAAACTAATTAAGGTAAGAAAAGAGGACTTACTTGATTTTCATTTTTGAACATTCTCTTTCGAGTAGCTTAGGATTATTTCCTTTCTTCTTTGATTCTTTAGTAAATAATTTTTATATGTTTACAGTAAAAAAAGCTTCTTACTGGTTTTCAAATTTTAGAATAAATTTTTAGAAAAAGTATGAAAGATTTAACATTGGTTTCGGAATGGACTATAACAACTGCAAACCCAATAAATAAGGAACGGGGCAGTTATGGCAGAAGACAGAATGTGAAGGAAGTAGGGAGAATGGATGTCGGGGGGTGAGTAGAGGGACAATTTCCTCACTTACATAGTGAGGATAAGGTATCACAAATCCTCAAGTAAGGAGTCGATAAATACTGTAGAAAGTTGACAAATCAAGCAATTGAGGTATAAGCATATTATTTCGTTTTGTGGCAATCATCAGAAGAATAAAAATCAGGTTGGATAAAGTTGGTTACCATGGGGAGTGGAATAGGGTAAGGGTGGGGAGAAGGAAATTTTTCAGTGTTATATACTATATGAATGTAATTTTCATCACAACTATGTATTACTTTAAAAATATAAGTGGAGAGGGACACCTAGGTGGCTCAGTCAGTTGAGTGTCTGACTTCGACTCAGATAGCGATCTTGAGGTTCATGAGTTTAAGCCTCAAAGCAGGCTCGCTGCTGTCAGTGCAGAGTCTGCTTTGGATCCTCTGACCCCTTCTCTCTCTGTCTCTCCTCCACTTGTGCTTTGTCTCTCAAAAGAAAAAGTAAACATTTACAATTTTAAAAATGTATACATGGGGATAATAATATTATTACAAAATGTTGGCACTGGTGAAGTGAACAAGCCCTCTTATACTCTATTTTCAAGAATAAAAATGGAATTGGTCCAAACTTTTCGAAGAGCAATTTTGTAATATTAAGAAGAATCAGGGTCTCCCTTTAATAATAATATTTTAAAGTTCCCAATCCACAAAAAAATGATGTTGAGCAGCAGCTGACAAACGAACCAAGATGACGCAGAAGAATACACAGGGATCTTTCCTTGCACATGAGTGTGAACATGCACACACACAAGCTCACATCCTGCCACGTGTCTCACATAGTGACTCACTAGGAGGGAACATCAGCTGCCCAGGTTCTTAGAGTTTTCCCATCTCCAGCTTTAATTCGTTCTGGTGATCCTTACGTGGAAGGCTGTCTCTGCAGGTTTCTCCATCTTAATATGAGTCATTTTGGTTTACTTTTGTGGAAGCAACTAACTGGAGAGCTGGGACTTTTCCTCCCTGACAGAGTCTGGGGTTAACCGCAGTGTTCCAAAGCCTATGGGCACTGGCCAGCCACTTGGAGGAGTGCCTTTATGTCTGTTTGTCCTCTCCTTGTGGTTACTCAGAAGAGGCCCTGTCTGTGTTCCAAGTGTGGTCAGCCTATTAGAGAGGCGTCCCCCGTGGCCTGACATGGTCACTCTCCCTGTGTCATCACTGATATTATGGGAAAGAGAACACCATTGCCTTCCAACAACCTCAGCAATGGCTGTCCAACTTGAGTAGGGGAGCCAGGTTCTTCCCGTGATTTGATGATGAGCCTCCGGGGAAATGCTTATAGTCACACTAGAATTTTCTAGAGCAAACAGTGAATATAATTATTCACAACAGCCTTTAATTCCTATTTTCAATGGGGAAACTGATGCTTAGCCGTGATAAATAAATTTGTCCATGATCATTCTGCTAGCAAGTACTCAAGTGTGGATTAAAATCCAGGTCTTCTGATTCCTAATCTTGTGTTTCTTTACACTATTCCATGTTTTCTTTTTAATTTTTAATGTGTTTTATTTATTTTTGATACAGAAAGAGACAGAGCACGAGAAGGGGAGGGGCAGAGAGAGAAGGAGACACAGAACAGGGGAAGCAGGCTCCAGGCTCTGAGCTGTCAGCATAGAGCCTGACACGGGGCTCGAACCCATGAAACATGAGGTCTGACCTGAGCCAAAGTCAGAGGCTTAACTGACTGAGCTACCCAGGTGCCCTATATGTTTTTTTTTTTTTTTTTTTTAGAACTCCTTAGTGTGATAGTTGTTAGCATTGGAGAAGAAAATCTGTACTCTGCCTCAAGTTTTGTAGAAACCCCTGTCCTCTATGGTAATATGTAGCATCTCACTTTAAATGCTTTTGGATTAGATCCCAATTTGCTCCTTAACAACTATGTGCCCTGGGTCAAGTTCACACAACATCTCAGAGTTTCAGTTTGCACATTTGTAAGAGAGAGATACTAAGATTTATCTCCAATAAAACCTCACCAGGATTGTTTCAAGGTTTAAATGATATAATATATAGCTGGAACTAAGTCAGAGCTCAAACTGGTGGTGGTGATGGTGGTTGTCAATGTGAAGAGAATTATTTTAAAGAATTTTGGGCATTAAACAACCTTTCCAAATCTTCTCTTCAGATGGGTTCCTAATTAACTGCTCTCCTGTCTTCTCCGATGTTAACTCATCTTCACAATATTAACTTAAAACGTAGCTGGTCATACTACTTTGTTAAAACTGAAATTTTTAGTTAGCATACCCTCTTGCCAAAAGCAGCCATAGAAGTATTGTATATCTGATACTGAGCCTCCAACATGTGTATAACACAATCAGATGACAGCGAGTCCCATTCTGAACGTGGTTTCTCCAGGAGGTATGGAAGCTGTGTTCATGGTATGGGACATTCTCCACTGACGGGACAGTATCCTGTCCAGCAGGGAGAGAGGCACTTATTGAGTGCCAGTATTGTAGGTATTCAGAGAAGTGAGTAGCATTTGTACTTGGTAAATTCATGCTTTCCGAGTTCATAGGCAAACAAATGGAGACTCTTAATAACAGATTTTTCATGTTGAAAAGAAATGTCACACAAGACAATGAACTTCTGTGCTTTTCAAAGGAGGGTAGACAGGTGATGGGGCAGAAAGCAGGCATCTCATCTTCAGTGAGAAGACTGTGATATTGGCTCCAAGTATCAAGGGGATGGAAAAGTTAAGTCACTGCCTATGAAGTGGGTTAAGTCCCTGAAAACACCAAATGCAGAGGAAAGGAGAGAAGTGAAGAACAAAGTGCATGTGAAAATAGGAAGATAGGTGCAGTTCACGTATGAGAGACTTGTTCTTAGTGTAATATGAAGTGATCACACCCACATGTACATATGGAATATACCGAGGGTCCTGAGTACAGGGAGACTCACAGAGGGGCCTCAACTCTGTGTCTACTTGGGGGATCTCTGAGAAGTCAGGCCTTCAAAGGTCCTAGGGGTGAAAAGCCTGCTTCTTTCTTAGGAGAAATAAAGATAGAATGGTAGGCTTGATCTCCAAAGTCCTGGAGTAAAGGATAGATATTAAGGTTGTACCAACCCTGGGTATGGAAGAAGGAAGCAGAAAGAGGGAATTCCTCTGGCAAGCTAGAAAATTCTTTTTGACTAATCAGATGTGTTGAAGGACATGCATATTTTCAAACCCATGTCAGCAAAAAAACACTTTGAGTAGGACTCAGTGCTTAAACAATCTGAGCTGATACATTTAAATATTGAGAAAGTTAATAATAGAAGATGAAAGAAGAAAAAAGTGTAAATCAAAGCTTCAGAGCAGTGATGCTCAACAGAGAAGGGAGGAGGAGCAATTTTGTCCCACACTTCCCTTCAGAGGATATCTGACAATGTCTGGAGATATTCTGGGTTTTTAGGACTGGGAGGAAGTAATATTGGCCCCTAGTGGGTAGAGGCAGGAAGAGAGGCTGCTCAGTATCCTACAGTACACAGGACACACCTCCACCCCCAACAGAGAGTGAGCCAGCTCTAGGACACCTAGGTGATTCGTCTGTTAAGCGTCCAACTCTTATTTCAGCTCAGGCTGATGTCAGGCTCTGTGCTGACAGTGTGGAAGCCTGCTAGAGATTCTCCCTCTCCCTCTCCCTCTCCTTTGCTCATGTGTGTGCTCTCTCTCTTTCTCTCTCTCAAAATAAATAAACATTAAAAAGCGATCCCCTCAGAATGTCAATACTGGGGAGGTTTAGAACCCTAGTTTAGAGCTATCATCCTTTATACTAAATATATCAGCCATTAACCAATGTAACTAGTTGAATAAAAAAACACAGCAGGGGAGAATGGAGGCTGATACTAGAAACAGAGTTAAGTCATATTAATAAGATCATTACAAATGAAAAATCTTAGCTTTCCCCCTCAAAACTCCTTACCCTAAACTTTTCAAATATAAAGTAAGATGAAGTTAATAGAAACATATTTTTAGAGGTGCCTGGGTGGCTCAGTTGGTCAAGTGTCCAACTCTTGGTTTCAGATCAGGTCATGATCTCATGGTTCATGGGATCAAGCCCCACGTAGGGCTCTGTGCTGAGAGTGCCCAGCCTGCTTGGGATTCTCCCTCTCTCTCTGACCCTCCCTGGCTTGTGCTTGCTCACTTGCTCGCTCGCTCGCTCTCTCTCTCTCTCTCTCTCTCCCAAAAGTAAATAAATAAACATTAAAAAAATAGAACCATAGTTTTTAAAAAAATACACAAATTTTTATAATGGCAAAATGACAGCTTTTAGACATGTATTATTATTTATAGTTTATAAATCACACAAATTGCCTTATTTAATGTTTACAATTTGGTATGATTATCCCAATTTCATAGACTCTGAGAGGTTAACTTTTAATAATTTTTGGACTTCTGCTATGTGTCAGGCACTGTGCTAGGCATTGTGGTTGTTACCCAGACAGACAAAAGCTTAGTCTTAAGAAGTTTAAAATCTCCTAGGGGACACGGAGATGTGATACATATAATAATAGAAGTATAAACACAGCCCTGGGAGAACGGGGGAGGAAACCAAAGTCATTTGCCTGAGGTTACAAAACTAGTAATTAGCAGATCTGGAGCTTGTCTTAAGTCTTTTCAGTCTCAAGTAAGTTTTCTGTCTTGGCACAACAACGTAACTCCCTTATCTTTTCCAGAGATGTGAAACAAAACTGAAGAAAATCGTTCAGAAACACATCCATAAATTCCTGGAGTGGACGAAGCATCAAAATTCTGTTGAAAGGATGGTAGAATAAGGAAAAATAAGACCTAGCAAAACAGAAACACAAAGAGGCTGCTGGCTTCAGCCTCTTTCTTGAGGCTGTTCTTGAGGTTTGCAACTATATTAAGACCACGTCCCACCCGGAGTGATGTGACTTTGAGTTGGAGGATCAGGAAATAGAAATCTCTTGTGGTTGAGCTCAGTCCCCTCAGATGTCGCCAAGCTTCCCCATCCTCGGTGGAAGCCCCATGTGAGGATTATCCATTTAAGGAGAGTATCTTAGATGAGTGGGAGTAGAGACCTAACAACCACAAGTAAATACGGGAAAGACACAACAGACAGCCACCTCCTCTAGGTCTCAAATTCCGCTGGTGGGTTCTTTCTCATCTCCCTTCCTCCCCCAAACCTGGATGGAAATATGAAGCCACAATCCACTCCCAGTTACTCATTCTGACAAACAAGAAGCTGGTTCTAATGGAATATAATTTTGCAGCTGTTTGTTTCTGCTTCCACTTCCCGGGAGGCACGCTTTTTGCTATCCCTACAACATGCTTAAATGGCTCTGAGACGGGCAGATTCAGGCAGGGCTGGCTCCCTGGAGAGGAGAGATCCTGCAGAGCAGGCCTGAGGACTGACTCCCAGGGACTAAGTCACTCCCTTTGTCCTTTTAGGCAGAGAGGAGTGTGATGGGATCCTTGCCAGTGACACAGAGTACTCATTTTTTCACTCAGGCCAGAGCTTTGTCCCTAGGGCACAGAGCAGGAGGTAAACATGAAACCTGATTTGCCTGTGCCGTGTGGAACAACAAAAGCCACTCCCTGCCTCCCCATCTGTGTTCTAGCTCTGGAGGCTGGGCTAACATCAAATTTATTCTGCAGGTTGCTCTGCAATGTACACAGTTGACTGGATCTGAGCAACCCCTGACCTGTCGGGACCAATCACATCCTCTCCTGAAAATTTGGGAATGGTGTTTCAAGACAACACATGCCAACTAGAGTTTCTCACCTTTGGTCTGTGTTGACATTGCCCAGGAAATTCTAAACACACATATGTGCATCTGCACACAAACACACACACATACACACGCACACAATCTATCTATACTGGAGCCTGCTCTGTAGCACCTCCTAATACAGCCATGGAAGTGGAGTGACAGCCTGGAGGAGCAGACAGAGGCCACTGAGGTGGACCTTCAGAGAGAGGCTGGAATGAGAGACTGAGGCCCTAGTAAAGGTAATCAGTCAGGGCACCTGGGTGACCCAGTCGGTTAAGTGTCCAACCTGGGCTTAGGTCATGATCTCACGGTGTGTGAGTCTGAGCCCTACATCAGGCTCTCTGCTGTCAGTGCAGAGCCTGCTTTGGATCCTCTGTCCCCCTCTCTCTGTTCCTCCCCTGCTTGCTCTCTCTCTCTCAAAAATAAATAAACAAACAAAAAAAGACATTATAGTCATCTTGACTCCTGATAGATTTCTACTTCTGGGTTCCAAGAAGCTCCAGATCTTCAATCTTCCCTTCCAAATGTTTATTCAGAAGCTACTTTGAGTAGCTTCTATATATACAACAAAATGAACCTTCACCAAATCCCTTACATTGCCCATCTATTGCTGGCCTGTGAATACTGCTTATTTTACCTGAGAAATTGCTCTTAAATCTCATTCTTGTGATATTTTCAATGGAGTTCTTACCCTGACCCCCCCTGAGACAACTCCCTCGCCTCTTCTCTCTTATGCAGCCTCCACATAAAATAGATCTGATTCACTCATCTTCAAATTTTGAGTCCTTTACTCATTCCTCATTGCCTTTTAAAAACAATAAAATAGTCCTGTATAAATTGACCTATAAAAATATCTCTATTATATTACTAACTGGAAAAAATTACAGATCATTAGGTATAATATACTTAAGTTTTTCTTTTTAATTTTTTAAAGTTTATTTATTTGGAGAGAGAGAGAGAGAGAGAGAGAGAGAGAGAGAGAGAGAGAGAGAGAGAGAGAGAGAATACATGCATGAGCAGGGGAGGGGCAGAGAAAGAGGAAGACACAGAATCTGAAGCAATTTCCAGGCTCCAAGCTGTCAGCACAGAGCCTGATGTGGATCTCAAACTCATGGATCATAAGATCACAATCTGAGCCCAAGTCAGATGCTTAACTGACTGAGTCTCCCCAGATGCCCTTCGTTTTTCTTTTTAAGATGTGATTTAAATGTACATAAAAATCCCTGCATATACTTAGGAAAAAGAAGTGACATTTTCTAACTATTAGTAGTTGGGGTCATTTTAGATGGGCAGAGATGAAATTTCCATCGTCTTACTTTTATAACATTTAATAAATGATAGAGAGTATAGTGATTTTAAATGTTTTCTATGTTGTACCAAAACATTTTTTTAAAATGTCCAAGGTCTCTTCCATTCTTGCCCCATGTACTTCCCATGTACATCCTTCCCCTTCCTTACTGATGCGACACATGCTTCCTGAACTCATTCTTCCCAAAAGGGGGCATCCCCTTTCATGTCACCACAGCATCCCATTCTATGCCTTCTGCCTGAAATTCCTGTATTCCATTCTTTATCTGAAACACTTCTGCTTTTCTTTTTAGACCCAGCTCAAATATCACCTCTCCAAAGCCTTCCTAGACTGATCTGTCCCTGACCTACATCAGACTTAGTTGTTCTGTTCCAGGAGCCCTGTGGTCCCGTTTCTGTGTCTGCTGTTACACTACCAAACTGTTATAGTTGAGGAGATCGTATGTGTGTCTGCCCAACTTGAGGTGAGTTCCTTGAAGGTGAGGCTTATTCATCTCTGCCTTTTTCATATCTAGCAGAGAGCTGAACTAATAAAGGCTGCCCAGAAAATTTTGGTTGAATGAATGAATGAATGAATGAATGGATGAACAGACGGACAGGTGAGTGAATGAATCAATAGGCCCATGCACACAGGCAGAGCCATGATGTGGTCACAGGCTACACTTTATCCAGATGAGTTGACCAATTAGAACTCAGCCCAACCCTATTCCTGAGCCAGACACAAGCACAGAGTTGCTCTTCACCAGCTTGTGGGTTAGCTTCCAAGCTGAGATGGTAATCGTTGATGGTACTTTAACCATCACAAAGATCAACTGGAAATGTATTTCTAATGGTTGGTGACTAATAATAAAATAATGGAGCTGTACCTATTCTGAAAAATGTTGAACTCATTTCTGTGTATTGCTACCCCCTCCCCCACTGCACCCTGAAGATAACTCTTTCATTGCTGCACCCTTGACTTCTCCACTCTTCCAAAGAAGTAAGATTCATTATTTCTGGGAGAGAAGCCAAGTCAAGCTATGCAATAAAACCTTAAGGGAGGAGAACAATGGGAGTGGAGGAGAAAAAGCAGTCATGGGGACAGGAAATAGAGGAGTTTTCTTCGGGGATATGAGCACAGCCCTATCAGAGCAGCTATGGGCAAAAGGAACACAAAAGAAAATTTAGTATATGTCTCAGAGTTCCTATCTGTGTTTGTTTTTTTTGTAATGACTTTCATGAGGGATGAGCAAAGAATGAAATTCCTTTTAAATTACATTTTCGCTATTGTCTTGTGCCTAAATGTGACATGGCCCCCACACCAACACATGAGAGTCCAGGCTTTGTCAAAGTGACACATATAAATGGGGGAGAAGGGTCGTCAGAAAGACAAAGTCATGCCTCTCGGTCATAGCTTTGCTAGCTGGCTCCAGAGCCACCTCTGTCACAGAGAATGGAGCCAGGACAATCAGAGGCAGCAAAGGTCCCTGAACTGGTCAGTCTGGCTGCCGGTGGGGAGACAGCCCAGACAGTGTAGCAATGGATCTTGGGGGCAGGGTGGAGGGTGACCCGACCAAGGCACTATCTTCACCATTCACCAGGGTCTTAAGCCAGGGGTGTTCAGGGGCCTGCAGGGGTGAGCTGGGGGCAGGAAGAGGAAATTGGAAGCAGGTCTCAGCTTGACATGGAGACTGACCCTAGGGTAGCTTGAAATTAGCCGGGCTTCCAGTCAGACCAAGGGTGCCCCGACGACTGCCAAGCTACTGGGTCACAGAGCCCACTACTGGCAGGTGGTGCCTCCGGGGGAGCCACAGTTTCTAATCTCTCAACAATAGTTTACTCAAAGAGAAGTTTTTGGAACATGCTCACAATTACCTCACATGGCTGCAGAGTTTAAGATTAGAAGGGGAGGATTCCTGGGGCAAGGTCAACATTAGAGAGACAGCAGCACATATGGGGTAATTAGCTGTGGGGAGAGGGACACGTGATCATGGTAGCTCCTGTCATCCAAGCTTATGACTGAAAAGTTGAACTTGGATTAGGGAAGAGCAAAGGTAAAGCAAAATGGCTTGATGAAGAGAGGCCACATCCTGAATGGGAAGCAGTGGGGAGCGTTGGCACTATCAAAGCCAGAAGGCCTGAGATCGAGGCCCTGCCCACTGCTTATGGGGTTCTCAGTTTTCTTCTGTGAAAAACAAGTTCCCCATCATCTCCTACATATAAGTGTCTAGCATGTAGGGTTTATTAATTCATTTAGTCACATTCTATAATTTGGAAGAGGCTTTAGCTAGCACTTTTAGAAATTGTTAGCAAGGAAGGGAAGACTCAAAATGCCACATGTCTGAACAAATAGGAAAGTGAAACTGATCTCCCAGCCCCAACTATACTTGCCAACATAAAGGATTTATGGAGGAGATAAAGAGGTACAGTCTCCTTCCAGGCTTTCCCAAGAAAACCATACATTGTTTCCAGGCTTACACCAATAGTAAAAATAATCAAAACAGTATTTTTAACAGTTCTTCTGAAATCAGGAGATTTCTGTCAGCCCAGGCTAGAGACCGATTAGAAGGCTAGAGAAGAGGACCATGGGTGAAAAATTAGAAGAACTATGATGATGATAAAGGTAAAATTGCTGTAGAAGTGGTTTTATTAAGGTTGTATATATATATGTACACCAGTTCTTCTCCTGTTCTACAGAGAACTATTGAAGATCCAATGTATTTCTGCTGTAGTGTGAATCTGTTAGTTGGATGTAGGAAACACCCTGACTCTAAAAATGGTTGGATGCCTACAAAGTGGAGGGTTATGAAGTGAAATCAGCTTTCTTGCATTTGAGGGAGCAGACTCCTAGGTTAAGTAACCAAACTTAGCCCATATGAATGCTTGCTATCTGACATTATCCTTCAAGGCCAAAACCAAGGAAACATTGCCTAGTCTCAATGGTTGTCATCTCCAGTAGGTAAGCAAGCCCAGACACCTGTAGGCTGAGGTGGTTTAGGGCCACTAGAAACCTCTGTTCTCAAGTCTCCTTTTGGGCCTCCAGGCAATCTTCCACCTTCTCCATCATGTACATTGTCCAAGAGTCTGTCCTTCAGGAACTGTGCAAAAGCTCCCTGCTCTTGGGGTTGTAGTTGGGCTCAGCCAAGAGGAAGCACTGGCAGAAGGTCCTCCAGAAGAGCTGGAGGACAGAGAGGTGGGGTATCTATCCAACCCCTTCCCTGATGGTTTGATGGCTGCAGGATTTCTTTAGGAAAGGCTGAGTGCAGCTCCCATTGCGTGACCTTTCCTGCAGCTTTCTCATTGGCTTCAGGGAGATGTCCCCCCTCCCCCATTCCCGTCACACCTTCAGTCCTAGAGGTGGTAACAGGCCCTGTTCAGACTTTTGTAAACAGTCCTTCAATAAATTCTCCTTAGTCGGCGCTTTGAGTATGTATGCCATCCATCTCCAGCTGGAATTCTGACTCATACACACTATGAATCAGACATGAGGAACTTCTGAAATTTCATTCAACATTTACTTTAACAAAAAGGTTTTGAGTAACTACTTTCTACAAGTGATAAAACTGAAGGACATAATAATACTATCTACACCATTTCAAGTTTTTAGTAATGCCTGTTCTTAGACTGAACAGCTTGCATGACCTACTCTTCTCAATAATCTTGTGGTGAATGTTTTTAAACCTCTTTTCAGGCATGTAAATCAATGTTCTTTAGTGTTACATATATTGTCTGAGCCCACATGACTAGCAAGTAGAGGAAGTGTGATTTAAACCCAGAT
Organism: Suricata suricatta; assembly: GCF_006229205.1. NCBI lineage: Eukaryota > Metazoa > Chordata > Mammalia > Carnivora > Herpestidae > Suricata > Suricata suricatta. Next base: position 64,115,991 of record NC_043707.1, read on the forward strand.
AGGTTTCAATTTTAAGCTTATGTATTAAGTTTCTCTTTATGTCCTCTTCTATATGTCCCTACTTCCTCTGCCTTCATGGAGACCCACATCCCTCAGGCCTGGTCTCTGTCAAATTCTCCTCCTCTGGACTGGCCTCAGAAGACTCCACATGTCACCAGATGGATCTTTATGGGAAGCAGACCACATCCATTTAACACAATGCTAAGACTGTGTTGAATAAAATCCAAGTCCTAGCCATTTTGATTGGGTGCTCAGGGAACCAAAAAGCATAGGAGAAGAGAGTAACCCTGCCATGTGCCAAGAATTGCATAGAGAAAACAAGGCTCTATTTTCTGGACTAAAATCTAGTAGGGGTGCACATAACACAGACCACGAATGATGAAAGGTTTACAGGTGAACTAGGGGTGAGAGAAGAGCACCATGAAAGAGGAGCATTACGTGCAGTGATTTGCTGCTAAATGTTTAACACATGGTCTTCCAGCCACCCCCACAGTCCTGGTTTGTAGCATTTGTCAATTTCTGTGGTGAACTTACTCCCACCATAGAGGATGTCAGCCTCCGATATGGCATCCCTGGATGGGAACTGGGGAAGAGATGTGCATGGTTGGCCCATGAAAGCTGGTAGGTGCACCGCTGAACTGTCCTTGAGCTGTGCAAGGGCAGGGCATTGTTAGCAGTGTGGTGTGTTTGCAGCACTACAAGGTAATGAGGTGTGCCACAGCACAAGCGACAAGCAGTGGGGGAAGGTGACATGGGAACAAGGAGGAGGCTGTAGAGCAGTAAGACAAGCCATGAGGAAAGGGGCTTTGGCTGATTAGCTAGAGCCACATTATCCAATCGGGTGCCCACTCATTGCTACTGAGCTCTTGACACGTGGCCCGTCCACACTGAGGTGTGCTCTAAGTGTAAACGATACACTGGGTTTTGAAGACTCAGAATATAAAATATCTCTTTAATATTTTTTATGCTGATTGCATGTTAAAATGATAATATTTTTAGTGTGTTGGGTTAATTACATATGTATAATGAATATCATCTGTTTTTGTTTTACAAATGCGGCTACTAGAAATATGTGACTTGTGTTGTATTTCTTTTAGACAGTTTTGAGCCAGAAGACTTGGATTTTATTCAACACAGTCTTAGCATTGTGTTAAATGGATGTGGTCTGCTTTCCATAAAGATCCATCTGGTGACATGTGGAGTCTTCTGAGGCCAGTCCAGAGGAGGGGAACTTGACAGAGACCAGGCCTGAGGGATGTGGGACTCCATGAAGGCAGAGGAAGTGGGGATGAAGATGGAGAGAACACACCAGACGGGACGGGGTGGCCAACTGGATGTGGGAGGCGGACAGAGGGAGGAATCAAGGGTGATGCCTAGGTTTCTTGCTTGGGCAACTAGATTGGAGTGGTATGGAGAGAAATAAAAGTATAGGAGGGAGGAAAATTGCCTGAGGCAAGAAGATGAGTTCCGTTTCAGGCGTGATGTGTCTGAGGTGCTACGGGACTTGCAGCTGGGTACGAGGGTCTGAAATCCTGTTGGCACCATCTTAAAACCATATCCCAAACCAACCATCGCCTACCAGCTCTGCTGCTACCACCCAAATCCAAGCCACCGTAACATCGTATTTGGATTTTTGCCGTAGCCTCCCATCTGGTCTCCTTGTTGGTGCATTTGCTTTGCTTTTTCTCAAGTCTCCCTCAACAGCCAGAGTCGCCAGGTTAAAAGCCACATCAGAACAGGGCCTCCGTTCACAATCTTCCACTGGAATCCATGGCACTCAGCAGTCATACTCCTCTGTATAATGACCTAAGGCCCAATGTGAGCTGACCCTGCTGTTCTCTGAGCTCCCAGTGCTCTTTCCCTCAGTGATTCTGCTGTAACTACATTGACTTCTTCAGTGTTTCCAAAACTCACCAGGAACCCTCCTGCCTCAGGGCCTTCACATCTGTCACTCTTCTCTTGCATTTCTGAGGAGCTGTGTTCCTAACCTCCTTTGGGTCTTAACTATCCCCTTCTCTGTGAGGATTTCCTGATTACTCCATCTAAAATGACACCCCTATTCTTTCCTTCCCTTCTTTTCATTAGCTCTACGACAATTAATTTCATACTATAAATGTTGCTTATCTATTATGCTTAGTGTATGCCTCCCTGATTAGAATGTAAGCTCTATAATGCAGAGCTTTTTTTCTATTTTATTCTTTGCTGTATCCCCTGTACATGAAATAGTTCCTAGTATATAGTAGATACTGAATTAATATTTGTTGAATGAACCAATAAACTGCAGTAAATCAGTGGGGGTGAGTACATAAGTTCTAGAAACGGACATGCTGTGGAATCCCAGCTCAGACACTTGTCATTGTGACCTTGGGCTGGTTATTTAACATTTCTAAACCTTAATTTACTCATCTATGGAATGAGATTAATAGTAATTCCCACAAAAGATTGGCATGAGGATGCATCCAGTCAAGAAATATTTAGGGAACCCTTCCCATGTCTCAGGAGCTGTGTTTAATGGGACTTCAATGAGATAATGTATAAAAGACTTTGACGTTGTGTCTGCCATGTTGTAAACCCTCTATAGATGTTAACTGTTTCTGAGTATTAGCAGGAGAGGGAGCATTAGCAGTCAGAAGACAGCACCATGGAATGCTGATTTGGGAGTGAGTGTCTTGGAGAGGCTGAGCTGGCCCGGAGTGGGGGGTGGAGAGAGGGTGTGGGGGCTAGGGCAGGGTAGGGGGGGAGACAGAACTCTACTGACTGCTGAGGTCACAGGAACAGAACTGTGAGGGGGAGCTGGGAAGCAAGCTGGACTTTAAAGCCTTTTTAGGGGGTGGAAGGGGAATTCTGGTGTCATCATCAGCATACCAGTGCCAGAACTCCAAAGCACTATAGAGACTGACTCTCCCCAAAGCCACAAGTCATTCCTCCCAGGAGGTATGACACTGTGGGGACCCCCTGCAAGGAGCGAGGGGCCATGAGAAGAACACAGCAATGTGGCAGGGTCCCACCTACTTCAGACTGGGTTCAGACATGCCTCACTACTTGAAAATTCCATGAAAGAGCAGAAGTGGAAAATGGCTCTTTGTCACCAGCCAGAAAGCTTTGAGGAGGCAGAGGTCTGAGGCTGCTGTTTCCATGGGGGCCTCAGATGGTGCAGAGACGAGGGTCAAGGCACTGGGAGGTCAGAGGTCAAGCAAGACAAGAGCATGGAGGACTAGAGGTCCCTGCATGGCTCTGGGCTTTGCTGTCCTGGGCTGTGCCTTGTCCGGCTTTTCTGGAAGATTTTTCTGAAAGACTTCTTAGGGGCCTCTCAGCTCCCTGACAGGAAGTTTGGAAGAAGCCCCTGTTCCCACTTTCAGATCCAGGCCCCAGGGATTAGGGAGCCCAGGATAGCAGTTATTTAAATGACATGAGCCCCTCAGGCACTCTGGCTCCTTCAGTGCCCAGGCAGATTTCCCCTCAGAAGGTTTAGGGGTGCCAGACTCTCCACAACACAAGGCAGGGGACCCCACTGCATCACGGAACAGAACGGGCTGAGAAGTCAAACCCTAGACTGTAGGCACAGTCTCAAAGCTCAGTACCCTCCTACCTCCACCCCTCAATAAGAGATGCTGCTTGAGAGATACTTGCAGTTCAAAAAATCACCAAAAAGTGAACTCCTACATCATCACCACCTACGTCATGAGCACTGCTGGTACCCAAGGATCTACCCCACACCCCTTTCTGACTCCTATCCCTTGCCTCCCCCTAAAGGTAATTACTACACTGCCTTCTTGAACAATCATTTCCACATTTTGTTTGTTTGTCTTGTTTTTGCAGCATGGTGCGGTGGTACCAACATGGATTCTAGAGCCAGGAGGTTCACATCTTGGTTCCTCTCCTTACCTTGTATCCTTGGGCAGACGATTTCACCTCTCTGTGCTTGCTTTCCATACCCATGATGTGAGGATAATGATTGCATGCAAGCTGAGGAAGTCGCCTGAAAGATGAAATATGAGTTGATACAGGTGAAGTGCTTAGAATGTGAAGCCTTAGATAGTATGGCTGCTCCTCACAGGATCTCACCTCAATACACACTTCTGAGCAAATATGGTCCAGCTGGCTAGTTTCAGAAGTCTGGATTCATGGAAATGTACCATAAAACCTCCTAACAGATGAACAGAGAGGTGCACAGAGCCTGTATGGTGAAAACAGCAAAGGGAATGAAAGAAGAAGAAAAAAGATGTGCCAGTTGCTAAGGTTCTGGAAACAAGAGGAATCTGTCGAGATGGGCAGGCAGGCAGACAAGAACACGAACACACGTAAGTGGTATGAAGAGATAATGAAGATTTCAACAGAGTAGTGTGACTGAGAGGACATAGCATGAGCCAAGGCATGGGAGGGGCTCTGGGGGGTTGAGGACACCTCTCCCCTCCCTTCCTACCAGCCTATACCAAATGAGGCCATGGGAGGACCGCAGTTGTGAACAGGGAAAGCCTTTGCTCTTATGAACCTCACTCTACTTCCTTCATAGGATGGTGACCACTTCCCCCATTTTGCCTCTGGTTGCATAACTCCACATTTCCGTTCCTGGCTGCTGGGTTTGGTGCAGGTCACTGCATGAACAGTGCATGTTTCGGTGCAGCCTGGACAGTATTCAAAGCCATGTGGGCCCTTCTCTCAGAAAGGAACAGTCTTGTGCTTAGGGAACCAAAAGCCCCAATTCCCACTGTTTTCTGGGTAGAGTTAAATTGGAAATGTATGGATATTTTTTTAAAATTGTGCAAATATACTCAGCAGTACCAAAGGCTTCATTGAATTTATATGGTTTTCTTTTGAAGTTCTGTTTTCTTTTTGCTAAATGTTCATAGAGTACTTATGCTACTCCAGACTTTTGCCATGAGCTTTCCATGGATCTGCCTTCTGGTCCTCTTGTCAGCCCTGAGCTATGGCTTCTCAGCTGGCCCTGTCTTCTAGAAAAGAAAACAGAGGCATGCTGACTTGCTGAAGCTCACATGGCTGGTAAGAGAAGGAGGCCTGTCCAAGGCCATGCTCTGGTCCAGCTACTCTTTTGTGTCTCCTCCCTTCCTTGTGCAATAGTCCTGGTTTGGCCATCAGTGGGCTGTGTGACTAGATAGGCTGCTATGGGTGAAACACTGGGAGGTGGCCTGTGGGTCCCAGTGGGCCTCATTCCTGGATTCTCTTCATTTCCCTGCAGGCCTCCTTCGGATGCATCACGGCCCTGGGCACTTGAGCTCCATAATGGCCTCTGACCTCCTCAGGCAGTTTCTAATGGACACAACTGATGGTAAAGAGAATGAATAGTTTATCTCCCAAAGTGTGATTTGGACCAAGGTACAAGGGCTCTGGAAAGACAGCTGAATTAGTGGAAAATGGATCATCTTGAAGGAAGAGTAAATCTGCCTTAATATTTCCTGAAAATTACTTCTTTGTTAGGCAAGTGCCAAACACACTTGTCTGGTGGACAAGTCATCACATCTGGCTCCCAGTCAGCCCAACCTGCCCAACCCCCAGCTGGGAATCTTGGGCAGCGGGCGGATGTGCCTCATTTCAAAGAAAGCATGGACACTTAAAGGATGTGTTTTCTTTTCCTTCACAATAATCTACATCCTTTTGTTGAAACACCTTCTCCAAGGGGCTATGCCTGGGTTGAAGAGGGTAGATGGTGAGAAAGCAGAGCCGGGGAGCATAGACGATTAGTTGGGATTGTGCAAAAGTCACTGTGTGAACCAAGGTCAGAGACACCATCCATGTGGAGGCTGGCTGCTCTGACCCTAAAGAACTAGTGTAAGCAGAAACACAATTTGACTGGGTTGGGGTCATGACATGGGAAACAGAAGCATTGGATTCCCTACACTAGTGACTTTAATCCAGCACTGCAAACTAGAGCAACAGTAAAGTGTTGAGCTTGTCTCAATAAGTGAGCTAAAGAGTGAGTCTCAGGTTGGTTTGGACTCACGACTGTGACATCTCAGAGCCTGTGGCGGGGCAGCACGTGTACCAGGATTCTCAGCCTCCCACCCACTCTCTTCCTCTCTTGATTTTTCCTAGGGTTCCATGCCAGCTCTATTGCTCATTATAACATTACAAGGGGTGATGCTATCCATTTCCAAAGTTTCTGTGTTCAGAACAGGCTGGTACTCTCATCTCTAGAAGTCTGACTAGGAGCTGGGACTTGAGAACACAGCTCCATCCCATTTATCTGAGGACTCAAATGGTTGGCAATTTTGATTTGGTCCCAGAGCAAGAGACAGCTCTGCAGTAGGTCCAGGCTGTGGTACATGCAGTCCATGGTCTCCATAAACTGGAAAAATCCCATGGTGCACGAGGCATCTGTGATCATCAAAAAAGCACCATGTGCATCCGGCAAGTTGTATTTGGAGAGTTGTAGGGCAGATCTCTAAGTTCTGGGGCGGGAGCATGCTATCTGCAGCAAAAAAGTAGGCACTTTTTGAAAGGCAAAACTTGGCAGGCTACTGAACATGGGAAGAGACTTAACATCTTGCCAGAAGTCCACAGGTATCTTTGCATCTAGAGCTACCATCATGGACTGAGTGCCATCATTCCCACCAGGACATGAGGTTGGAGAGGCCCTGCAGTCTCTGTCTTATAGTGATCGTGCCTTGAGGACTGGGTCTGAGCTGGTCTAGAGGGTATATGACTAGTTAAGTGATCAAGTTGGTCAGATTCACATGTCACCTACTTCCGTTGCTTTGGTGCCCAGTGGCAGAGGAGAAACATAAATCCAGGCCGAGCTCATGAAGGGCTTGGCTAGCTGGGATGAGCTGAGAATAGATTATACCACATCACAGCACTGCTCAGGGGACCTGCAAAGAGTAGGAGGGTGGGAGAAAATGCTCCCAATGGGCAGAGATTCAGGCGGTGTACCTAGTCACCCAGATTGTGAAGAGAGAAATGGGTTTAGGTAAGATTATACTGTGAGCCCTGAATTGTGACAAGTGGTTTGCTGCCTGGTCAGAGGTCTGGAAAGAGCAAGATCAGAAGATTGGGGATGAGGTGATATGGGTATACGGAGGAGGCCTGAAGTGTAGGAATTGTTATATCATACGTGAGCGCACAGAGAATCCACTATAGAATCAGAGACTCAACAACCAGGAGAAAAGGATGACTTGATCTGTAGATATCAAGTGGCCTGTTCTTAGCCACCCCAGTGCTGACACCATGGGTCTGTGAATAGAGTTGCCATGGTGGCAGAGATGGGGACAAGGCACATACCCAACATGGCAGAGTAATTGCCTCTGATCATCATGAGGAGGTAGGTTTGCTGTTGCATCATGAGGATGAGGAGAAACAGGCTTCGAACTTTGGGGACTCATTAGGACATATGTTGGTGTCCAGTTCTAGTTGTAGATGGACAATTCTAGCAACCACACCTGAGAAAGACTTGGTAACCAGGACCCTTTGGGAATGAAAGTCTGTCACCTCAGCAAGCAGGCCACGCAGACCAACAGCAGTGCTGGTGAAGAGTAAGGGAAATCTAGAAAGAGTGAGAGACGAGGGAGAAGGTGAAAATCATTCCAGCCTAGGGCAGGGGTAGGGGAGGGGGAGCTGCCTTCTGCTGCATTTCTTCTAACAGCCCTGTGCTCGCAACTCCCTTTGGAAGGCTCCCCGTGGATGACTTGACTGCTTTGCCCGTAAGTGCAGAAGCCAGAGGGCCTAGGTGTTTCCATTTCCTCAGGGCACCCCTCCGCCAGGGACTGACAGCCTTTGGAAGCACAAAGCCCAGCATCACCTTGATGGGGACAAAGTCACAAATCCCTCCCTTGTGATACTTTGCCTGAAATCTCACAATCGGGGCTCCTTCCAGTCTCCTACTTGCTTCCCTCACTCCTGCACCAGTTTCTTCCAGGGGCTAACGTTTCTAAATCACCTGCACCAGCATCTTCCTCTTGGGGTCTGCTTCCAGGGAATCCCCCACCTCTTAGATAATGAGCAACAACAGGTCATGTCCACTGAACATTTACCACATGCAAGGCTCAGTGGTAGGACCTTTTACATGACCTGGTCCACTTAACCCTCCTAGCAGCTGAAGTGGGTACAATTATAAACTCTCAGCAGCACAGCTTAGCATTTGGGGCACAGGGCCCAGAGGTGGTCAAATCTCCAGGTGAATTATGGTACCATCAGTGACCAGATGAATGACCATAGGCAAGTTACTTTTGTCACCTGCAAAATGGGGTTAATAACAGAGTCTGCTTCATAGGTTGGTTATGAAAATTCGAGGAGTTAATGCGAGTAAAGCACTAGAAAGTGCTCTGTAGGTATTTGTTAGATGAATGAATACTTCACACAAGGGACAGTCAAGACAACTAAGACTGGGGACTCCTGGGTGGCTCCGCTGCTTGAGAGTCCAACTTCAGCTCACGTCATGATCTCACGGCTCATGGGTAGAGTCCCCTATCGGGCTCTGCATTGAAAGCTCAGAGCCTGGAGTCTGCTTCACATTCATTCTCTCTCTCTCTGCCCCTTCTCCACTTGTGCTCTCTCTTTCTCAAAAATATATATTTAAAAAAGGCTTAACAAAAACTAATTGACTTGCTTAAATTCACCCAGCAGAAGTAGCACAGTGAGGATTCAAACTCAGGTCTGTTTGATTTCAAAACCTTATTACTTAACTACGACTCCACACCACTTCTGGTCAGGCCAACAGCCCGTTGCTTTGCCTTCATATAATTCAGAAGGCCCACTTTCCCCCAAGGCTCCTTGCCCATTCCTGGCTTGTCTTCCCTTGGAGACGACAGGAGGTGCCCAGGTCTCCCAGAGGTGGCCCCTCAGTGGAGGCGGCCATCTTGCCCTCACTGTGGATGTTGCCTTGTCAGCTGCCACATGTCAGATCTCAAGGGGACGTCTCCACAGAACTGCATGTTCTTCATTTCATCTCCCCACCCACCCTGCCAAAAAAAAAAAAAAAAAGGTACAGAGAGACTTTCATTTGTTCCTAAAGTAATACTCACGGGGACTGTTTTTTTTTTCCATTCAAAAATCCTTTTCTCTGTTTCTCCAATTGCTAAGGTAAATGAGATAATAATCTAAAATATATGGAAACATGTAAGTGGGGAGGGAAGTGAGAAAACTCTCACTAGCCACCCATGTAGCTTTCCAAGGCCACTTCACCCAGCGGCCTTGACTCACTGGGGACGTCATCGGCCTCCTCGTGGACCCGGGGCTGACACACCTGGCAGGCCTGGCCAATGTCCTTATAAGGCAGCTGCTGTGCTGGGCGCAGGCCGCCTCCCTGGTCTGCATTCAGTCGGGCTATGAGGCAACAGCCTGGGCCTGGGAAGGGCGGGGAACAGCTGGCTGCCGTGTCTCTGGGCCCCAGCCTGGCAGCCCTGCTTCCTTTTCTGTTGTTTGAATGAGAGAAATCTAACTCCAGGAGAACCGTAAGGATGAGCCAATCATTCCTATGCTGCACAGACAGGGAGCAACACGTGCGGGTATCTGCTGTGTGCCAGGCACAGGAACCCTGCGGGGTCACCGCTTACAGCAGGAGAGGAGGTCAGGCTGTAATGCTGGGCTTCAGGCTGTCCAGGATCTGACCACACGGCTTCTTTTTTTATTTTTGTGAGGCATTCAAGGTTCATCCGGGTCCCAGGACGTGGGAAGGGAGGGTAGGATAGGGAAGGGGCGTTGAACATTTAATGTCATACGTACCAAGCACAGGGATTTACATACATTTCCTCATCTAATCCTTGAGGTGACCTGTCAAGTAGGTGTTTGAGGTTACAGTGGAAAGTCTCCCTGAAATGTCTACTTTGGTTTATCTTGCTTTTCTCGAGATCCCAAAGTCAGCCAGGGGGAGGCTCATTGGGTTATTTACATTTTAGCCTCAAAGGGTGTTTTTTCTAATGTCTATTTATTTTAAGAAAGAGAGAGAGGGAGAGAGAGAATCCCAAGCTGGCTCTGCATAGCCAGCACAGAGCCCGATGTGGGGCTCTATCTTATGAACTGTCAGACCAAGACATGAGCAGACACTTAACCAACTGAACCAACCAGGCACCCCTCTGAGGGTGTTTTCTATTTCAATCTTAGTACTTAAAGCTCAGAAATGTCACGGCAGTTTTCTTCTGGCAGATGCTTGATCCCCTCTGCAGGGTAAGCCACCAGAAATCCTGGAACCTAAACACTTTGCTGATCTCTGACCCCCCTGACCTCCTAACTCCATCCAGAGAGGAGATGCCCTTCCCCCACCCCAACCCTACACTTTCTACAGCTTAATCCCTGGGCTAGTGGTTCACACTCTATGCCACCTCCTTCGGTCTGTCTCCTCAGGATCCAGCTTCTTGGCCGGGTCAAAGACTCAAGGTCAAGAGATGCCAGGAGGTTTCCTAGAGCTTCGCCTTTTTTGGAGAAGATGCAGACACAAACGTCTCTGTGACCCAGACTAGATTAATTCCTCCTGTGGTGCCCACTTTCCTATCTCCTCTTTTACAGCTCCTGAGACACATTTCTCTCTTGGACAATGCACAGAACGTCCCACTGGGAGAGCTGAAAGCATATCTACATGGCTTCTCCAGGTTTAAAATGTCAGCCTCCCTCCTCCACAAGATCCCTCTCCTCCCTCCATCTTCCTCTTGCTGCCCCCACTTTGGCCATATTGATTGGTCATCTTGCTGCTCCTTAAATTAGCACACAAGGCTGGGGTTGCCAGATAAAGCAACAGGATTCCCAGTTAAATTTCAGATAAGCAACAAATAATTTCTTTAGTATAAATGTGTCTCAAATTAAATTGTTTATCTGACATTTAAATTTAATAGGTGCCCATTTTTTTATTTATTTATATTATTATTCTTATTATATTTATGAATCTGGTGATAATGCCAAGCTCCTTCCTCTCACTGGGGATGTTCTTCCCCTGACAGCGGCGTGACTCCCTCCTCGCCGGCCTCCAGTCTCTGTCCCAAAGCCTTTGCTTCAGGGAGGGCTTCCCTGTTCCCACATTTCAAAGAGCAGCCCCCATCTCCTTTCATCCCACCCCACCTCTCCTGATTTTCCCCAAAGCCTCTCCTGCCTGACTTTACCTTATTCCTGGGCGTGTGGTTTCTCTCCACCAGCATGGTCACCTTGTGAAGTCAGGGGTTCTTTGTCTGTTTTGTTCACTGCTATTTCCCCAGCTCCCAGAACAGAGCTTGCCACAAAATAGTTGCCTGAAACTGTGTTGAACAGATGGATCATCTGCATGACCCAAAGAGAAGGATTTTGAGTTTCCAGGTCAGCCCAAGAAAGAGACTCTGAGATAAGGGGGGAGGAAGAGGGGATGGAAAGCCGGAGGATGAATGAAGAGAGGGGTGGGTTCAGGCTCGTGTAGGACTCCACACAGTCTGCTGAACGGCCTTCGCATGGGGCAGGGATGGGGGGTGGGCGAGCAGTACAATGTAGACATTCAGAACCTGGGCTGTACCATGCAGACCCAAATAGGAGTCTGGGCTCTACCACTAACCAGCCGTATGGCTTTAAGCACTGAATGAAACCACAGGCCTCAGTTTCCCTCTCTGTTAGATGGGAATACCAGTGTCACCTACATCATAGAGCAGCCAGGAGGCGTCAATGAGATAACGTGCAAAGCACTCACACGACCTCTGACACCTGCAGGCACACAGATGACAGCTGTGAATCCTACTTCCATACACAGCCTTGTTTCTCCCATTGGGAAATTCACTCAGCCGTGGCCCCTTCAATTTTACTGACTTTCAGTTATGACCATTTTTCAAAAGGAAATGTCTTTTTCTATCTGTTTTATTTGGTAATCACAGCAGGACAGTTACGTGTCCACGACAGTGGTTAGAGAATAGCAAGCCAAGTGTGCTGTGGGCATCAGGGCCAAGGGCACAGCTCCTGTAGCTTCTGCGTGGGGATAAGTCACTGCACCCAGGTTTGGAGGCTTCTCGGAAAGAGTTGAAGCGGCAAATGTTAAACTTGGGGTGTGAAGGGCCCATGTCACTGAGCAGATGGGACAGGGCGTGGTTGTGACTGCAGAAGCCAGTCTGGCCTTGACCTGTGCTGTCTCTGTGACTTTGTGCATCCTTTAGCCGCTCAGCCTCACATTCTTCCTGTGGAAAATGGGATGATATTTCCTGATCGGCCTTTCTTACAGGTTTGGATGACCATAAAATAAAAGATGTATGACAAAGAGTTTTGGCAACCCTAAATGACTATATAAAGCTCAAGATCGTGATGATGTCATCAGCATTGTCTGCAGGGGGTCCTGACCGGCTGACTGTGGATCACCAGCTCCAGGAAGGGGGTGCCCCATGGACATCTCGGTGTCCCCCACTCCCTGTACTTTGTGGACGCACACCCTCTTCCCGGCGCCAGGACAAATCCCACGCAGACATGTGTCCCCATGGGTTTAAGATGACACAAGACCCTCATACCAGAGAGTTCCACCACCGCATCCCCAGGTCAGGCCAGCGGGTGTGTGTCTGCCAGATGTGCAAAGGCAGGAAATTAGCCCCAGCTCTGAGTAAACATCTCTGCTCTTGGCCATATTACGAATTGGCCATGCTCTCCTAGGTGTGGCCACATACATGAAAAGTCCCATGGTCCCTGCCACCAACTCTCGAGACAGACAGCAGGCTCCAGCCCCTCTCTTACCCCAGGCCCAGCATTTCTGGATACCTCTTGGGTAGCAGCACTGTCCAGGGACCAGATGATGCATCCTGAGGCAGACTGGCAGGGCCAGATGTCCTGGCGCCTGTGTCCTCAGCCTGTGGCCTGGGGACCTGCCCCGCCTGTAAAGCCAAGGCACCTCTGAAAAGGAACTTTCTTTCTCTCATTTGGATATTCAATGGCCAGACTTGTCCCCAGAATGAAGCAGGCAAGGCCCCTGCCTCAGGTGCTGCAATTTCATGCATTGATGAGGCAAATATTAACCAAACGACTACCACACTACAGATTAGACGCCAGGAATACATCTGTGAACGAAACAGATTTTGAATTTCCCTTTGGTCATGGAACTTCTGTTCTCATGGTGAGGGGTGAGGTGCAGAAAAGCAATCAGTAACTAGGTTATGAGGCATGTTAGCAGATGATAAATGATGTAGAGAGATTAGCAGGGTTGGGAAGGTAGGGGTGCTGCAGGGGGGAGGGGGCAGGGCGTTTCACCCTAACTAGGGAGCTCCAGACAGGCTCATGGAGAAGGTACCACCAGAGTTGATGAAGGACGTGAGCATCAGGAAAGGAACGTTCTAGTCAGGGGGAAGAGCCAGGTCAGAGAGTGACACCTTGGCCACCACCTGGTGTGTCTGAGGGGCAAGGGGACTCGTGGCTGGAACCCAGAGAGTCAGGGAAGTAGTAATTAGGGAGGCCCGCAGGCCAGGTGTGTGGTCCTGGCAGGTGATAACAGGGGAGTGGCTGGCGGTAAGGGCTGGCTTTGGTTTGGAGGTCCTTGAAGCCCTTTTAGTTTAAGAATGCCTTCTTTAAGAAAAAACATAAAATTACAAATATGAAATTAAAGCACAGGGTTTTGGAAATGCTAGCAAGGGATCCTGAAGCCCCAGCAGACCTCAATTTTAAGAAATCACCCAGAGTTAGTCTTTCTACTCATTGATAGCTCTACTGAATATTCAAATTATGAATCAAATTAGCAGAAAAGATAAATTCTGAGTATATCAAAGAGCATTTGCCAGGCAGCATGAATTAATGTACTGGTGGTCACCAATATGTAAACATTGGATAGAGAGCACAGGTGATTTTATTGATGTAAAATCACAGTTGATTTTTTTTTTTTTAACAATTCAAGGTACATATTTTGGGTAGCTTTTATTTATTTTTATTATTATTATTTTAGAGAGAGGGAGTGCATGAGGGGAGATAAGGTTGAAGGTGGGGGAGGAGAGAGAGAGAGAGACTGAGAGAGAAAATCTAAAATAGGCTCCATGCTGAGCATAATCCCACGACCCTGGGATTATGACTGAGCTGAAATCAAGAGCTGGATGCTCAACAAAATGAACCACCCAGGCGACCCTTGGGCAGCTTTTTCTTTCCTTTCTTTCTTTTTTTTTTTTTAAAGTATTTTAAAATAGAAAATCTATAGTTACAGTCCACAAGCCAAAAGGTAAATAGTATGTCTAGTGATCAATAAACTTCCCTCCACCTCATACCCAACCACTGTTTTCCTTCACTGTTTCGTTTCTTTGGATCCTCCCAGAGATGTTGTGTGTGTGCACACATGTCTTAGCTTGGGCTACTCTAGAAACAGACCTTGGTACAAGGATTTAAGTGCAGCTGTTTCTCTCGCAGGAGCTACTGCGAAACCCCTGGAGGGGCTCCGGGTGTGTTATGGAGAAGGGGGAACAGCCAATGAGGGGGAGACCGAATGAATCAATTGCTCCGTGCACAACCAGGGCTTAGTTCCTGGGGGCCAGCACAGGCCCCGTGGCTCAGTGTTACTGCTCCCAAAGGGAAATGAAGCTGGGGTTATATAACCAATTGTATTATTTGAGGGCTGTAGGGGGTGGGCAACCAGCTACGTGGCCAGGCACAGTGCACTCAGGCGGTCAGAGAAAGATCTCAAAGACACGCAAGGGCTGGCAGCTTCGAGCGTGCCGGTGTGCACCGAAGTGTTAAGGAGCAAGATGTATGGGCAAAGCACAAACATCCTTCTAAAACCACTTGCGGGAAGCTTGAACCAAAACATTTTCAGCACCATGGTCGAGCCCTGTGAGTGCCAGGCTTCCAGAGAGCCTGGTCTGAAGTCATTGACAGTAACCGGCATTGTGAACAAAGCCTTCCAGGGTCTGGTTCCTGAAAACTATGTCTGGTTCCTTTCTGGCCTCAGTCTTGGTCTAGTTTTGAACAGTAATACAAAGACTCTGTGCTGGAGGACCCTCAGACATCCCAGGCAGGGCACACCCTCTTGCTTTTGGCCAGAATCCTCTCTTGACCTGGGAGCACCTTCTCCCTTCCTCTTACCTGCCTAATGCTGCTGGTTCTCTGAGATGCATGTGTGACTAGAAGAGTAAACTCAGCTTTCAGGGGAGAAAAGTCTCACTGAGATGATGCAAATAGTGTTCAGCAGGCTGGGTGACAGATGCTGCACTGTCATAAGTGATTATCTGACTCTGCCCACCTCCCATCTGTCTACTGGCTTGTGGAGCCTTCCGTGTCACCCTTGGGCCAGACTGGGGTTCTGCTCTCCTCACTGTCCCAGCACCCTGGGCTCACCAACGGGAATGTCATCTTGCCTGTCTGTCTCACCCAGTTCAGTCAGGAGCTTCTTCTAGGTAGGAAGCAGGCTTTGCTCATCTCTGAAGGCTCACTGCCCACACAGTGCCAGGCACACAGTATGGCTCAGTAAATGCTTTAACTAGAGTTGAACGGAGGGTACTGCACGGTGCCCCTTTTTTCATTATTTGTAGGAATTTGAAGAGGGAGAAATGGCTGTATACAGGGTAGCCCATGAAGGTCTGTGAGGTGGATCTTGTAGAAAACATGCACAGGTAAACATTGCTGCCTTGTTCTTACCGGGAACTTGGACCAGTTCTTTACTTGAATGCCAAGACTGTTTCTGTTCTTTTTCACTATTTGTTTAATCAACAATCAGTCACTCTATCCATAAATATTTTCTAAGTCCTTACTGTATGTTGGCACTATTCAAGGGGATGAGGGTACAGGACTGCACACAACAGAAGCAGACCCCTTCTCAAAGGGTGTGCACCCCCTTGGAAGGTGTAGGATGGGCCCTATAAAAGGTACTGTCTTAAATTTTGATTTCCACATGGTCATTGATACTATTTATAACGACAATTGATTTGTGAATGTTGATCTTGTATCCTGCAGCCTAGCTAAATGATTAATTCTAAGAGGGATCTTGTTTATTTGTTCTTAGATGCCTTGTGATTTCCTACATTTGTCATTATGTTCTCTAAAGATGAAGATAGTTTTATTTGTTCCTTTCTGATCTGTATGCTATTGTGGGTGGATTATCAACTGTGAAAATCATCCAGGGATAAAATGTATTCAGTCAAAAATATTCTATTTTCTCACTCCCTTCTAGATTATTTCCCCACATCCACTGGGTGTTCAGGGAACAGACTCACTGTTACATTAGATCAAGCAAGTGTTATTAGTAAAAACATCTGGAAGTAATAAGATAATGCACTGTAAAGCCAAAGAGGGAGGATCTGGGGACTTTTCACATCATGCCTCCTCCATGAACCAGGGTCATTGAAGGGTGACTCTGGGTACTGCTTGTTCCCTGAGGTGAGGGCCACCCAGGGCTCAAGTAGTCTTTCTCAAAACCCACCCTGAGATGAGCAAGCCATCTTACAGGACTGGCTGAGATTGAGGCCTCCTGAAGGTGGGCTGGGAGCAGGGCTCACTTCTGGTCTAGGCAGGGGGTTGGGGGAGGCCTTCGGAAATCTGAGGAGGGTTTCCTCTCACCTGGGATCCAGATGGGTTCCCAGGGGCATGTGTGGGGCACTACTGTTTCCTCTCTCTCTGAGCGGAGACACTGCTTCTATAGGGTCCTGCAGGATGTAGATGTAGGTGTGGTTGGAGACAAGAAAAACCACAATGCTCTTGTTCTCAGTGGTAAAGAATCTGGGCAGAGCAAGGAGAATTGTGTTCCTGATATCACTATGATAGAAAAAGATAGGATAAAATAGGCAGTGAGGGAAAGCATAGGAACTGAGGTCCCTGGGTGGGGGAAAAACACATATTTTAGAACAATTCTGGGAGTGTCTGACCACAGAAAAACCCCTCAGGTGTAAGCTTCCTCTTAAGAATGTAACAGACTGCACATACTCCCCCTTAGGTTTCCCCTCAGGAATTTGACAAAAAACCCAAGTATGACCATAGACCACCTCTCATACAATGGAATCCAGCCAGTCAGGAGTGGACAACCCAGCACCTAGAGCTATCAAGCCAATAAGGGTAAAACCTGAGAAGGAACAAGGGGAAGGGAAGGAGGAGGCTGACCAGAACCTTATAAAACAAGGACCCTTGACTATAGTCCTTAAACATTCACTTTCGAATGTCCCCTTTCTGTAAAGAGAGCTTTCCTACTATTCTTCCTTTCTGATCTTACATTCTAATAAACTTTTGCCTGCTGCTCATTTTGTGTCCTCCTTTTCATTCTTTAAAGCAGCAAGACAATGAATCCTGGGTATTGTGGTAAGAAGAATTCTGCACCACCACTTGGAAACCCAGAACCAGGGCTGAACATACAGACCCTGGAATCATCCATAGAGATGAATAAGCAATGCCATATGAGCTAAGTGATTCTGTACAACGAAATCTCTGTTTACCCAAACTACTCAGGGTTTTGTTAATCATAGTGATGTTTACTTCTTCAATAAAGTGTTAGGCAATTCATGGCTCAGATATACTAAAATATATTGTGTGCAATGCTTAATCAACACATTTGTAAAGGTGGCTATGTTTAAGGAGGTGAAAACAAAGTGAACCCAGTTCTTCCTGGCACATGCTTGTCTATGGAGAGATTTATTTCACCTGGAACAATAAGATATTTTCATCCATTTTCTGGAAAGCAAGAGATGAAAATGTATTTTTTTTTAAAGCTAAGACTATCTTGAAAATGGTAAATTGGAAGAAAATTTAAAGGCAAAATTTAGTTCATAGAGGGTACTAAATTCTTATTGTTTCTGTGGTCTAGACCATACCATACACAACTTAACAGCTCTTAGAGTAGTGTTATAACAACACTGTTTTTAATAGCTTCAAAAGTGATTGGGAGCAGCCAAGAGAGTTTTATCTCTGAGATTCAGATCCTGGCAGTATAAGACTTTTCAAATCAAATGAAGTAGGTGCTATATCTCTGTCATGTGCAAGGCTACCTTCTTATGCTCCATGTGGATTCCAATTTCTTCTAGTTCTCGACTCATCTGGTATTCATAGCACACTAACCTCCTCTCACTGCTCTCTCCAGTTCTGACCCTTGGATGTCAAGAGGAGACTCTCCATCTCTAGGAAAACTTCTCTGGGTTTGCAGACACCAGGATGAGACATGAGAACTCCAGATGTCTAGGATAAGAGGGCAGTCTTCTCTCTACCCTAGGCTCTTCCTTAGCCCAGACTGACCTGCCCAGGATTGCTGGACTCTCTTCTCTTTGCCCTACAAGTCCCTGACCCATCAGGAAATATACCTGCCCCTGACTCTCAACTTTGCAACTTCTGTTATCTCTTGTCTTCTGGCTTCTTCATCTCACTGAGCCCTCCTAGGAACCAACAGGACATGGTTGCCTGTGGTGCCATCAATGGTGCTTCTGAAGTAAAAAGCCATGGCAGCTGCCCTCTGGATCTTGGCTTGAGGGGTCACCGATGACCCAGATCTGCCAACACCTCCCTTTGGATCTCAGGACAAAAAGCAGTGGCCCATGGAAGATTTGATGAGCACTGAACTCTTTGCATCACGTTGTGTGGGCCTTGCCTTCCATCCTCTCTAGCTAGGATTGCCTCCTTGGAAGGGTGGAGTTTTCATCTTGAATTACAAAAGGGCATTTGTGGTGGGCTGGTCATAGTAGTAAACATCTAATGTGCAAGAAATCTCAAGTTCAGAGGGAGATCTCAAGTTGCACTGAATTCTTCTATTGGGGTTTAGGAACCTCCTCACTCAAAAAATTAGCCATGGTTATTCTTTTAAATTTCAAGAATTCTGAAGGAGGACATAACTTGAATCACTCTAGATATACTGCCTCAGTTAAAACTAAAGGAAATATGCTTGGCTCGTGAAAGGGATAATTCTCTACTCAACATCTACTCCAAACCTGTACTGCTCTTCTTGAAGCCCTCATTCAATAGGGTTTTGAAGCCAATGGCTAGTGACCACATGAATTTATTGGTTTGGTTCAATGATTCTAGAATAACCTTTCTCTCACTGGGGAAAGAGATGCTTTTGTTCATTTGTTCAATCGTTTGTTCCTTTATTCTTACAACAAACACTTACTGGTTCTCTCACAATTAACATAGTGGTAGGTGCCATGAATGATAGGTCACCACCCATGTCATCAAGGGGTTCACCTTCTGTTGTTGGAGCAAGATAAAGGCACAGTCACAATAAATGCCAGAATATAGGTGCTGGAATGAAGTAACCACTGGGAGCTGTGGGGGAAGGCCCCAATTCAAAAGCATTACATTCTGGGTTAAGTGACACTAAAGTTGAGTCTTGACGAGTGAGCAGGACTTGGCCCTGAAGATTAGGGTGGAGGAGGTATTTAGGGCGAAAGCAAAGTTTGGGCAAAGGCAGAAATACACACGAGAGCATGGGAGGCCAAGGAGATGTATGGGTTTAGCCCAGCTGGAGTACAAGATAGATTATGGGGGGTGGTGGGATGTATTAGAAACTTCTCCGGGGGCACCACGGTGGCTCAGTTGGTTGAACATCCAACTCTGGATTTCAAATTCACAAACCATGAGAGTTTAAGCCCCATATCAGGCTCTGCACAACAATATGGAGTTTTCTTAGAACTCTCTCCCTCTCTCTCTCTCTCTCTCTCTCTCTCTCTCTCTCTCCCTCTTTCCCTCTGCCCCTCCCCAGCCCATACGTACATACTCTCTGTCTCAAAAAATGTTTCTCTAGAAAGGAGACTAATAGGACAGATATATAAATACATATACTGTAGACATGTCTGTCTGTCTATGTACATACACATACATGTATATATGCATATATCTTTATTTGTGTCTATATGTATTTATATATTGGAGATATATATAAATAAAGAAATTTAGGATAAGAAATTGGCTCATGTGATTATGAGGCTGGCAAGTCCCAAAACCTGTTGGGTAAGACAGCAAAACCCAGAAGAGATAATGGTTTACTTTCAGTCCAAGTTCACAGGCCTGAGAACCAGGAGAACTAGTAATGCATCTGTGTCCAAAGGCTGGCAGGCTCAAGACCCAGAAAGAGCGGATGTTTCAGTTCACAACTAATGCAGGAAGGAAAGTTGATGTCCTATTCAGAAAGCAGTCAGGCAGGAAACAATTCTCTTTTATCTGGAGGAGGATCAGCCTTTTTGTTCTATTCAGGGCTTCAACTGATTGAATAAAGCTTACCCACACTAGGGAGGGCAATCTGTTTTTATTTAGTTTACCAGTTTAAATGTTAACTTACCTAAAAACACCCTCAGAGAAACAAGAATAATCCTTGACCAAATATCTGGACACTTTATGGCCCAGTCAAGTTGACACATAAAATTAATCATCAAAGAAACATAGGCATGAACCAGTGAGAGGTCATTTCAAAAGACTGTAAAGTTCTAGAGTCAACTTTTGATTGCCTTCTCAAAAAGAACCAGATTTTCTTATCTGCCTGCTCAAGGGGTGGTAAGATTGAGAAAATGTTCCTTACCCCTTTTTAAAATCTTACTATTTTCTTAAAATTATAATAATGGATATTATTTACTGTGCACCTACTATGTGCTGGCTGCTCACCAAGTATCTCACTTAATTCTCCCACCAATCTTACTCCCTGCTAAGTGTACTGCCAAGGGAGGAGACATTCATGCCATGTACATATGAGAAAACCAAGGCTCAAAGAACTCTATACTCATCAATGTTTACAGAAACTGAACACTGTAGGTATTCAGTAAATATTTGTTCAATGATGTTAAGCTTTTGTTAAAGACTATACAACCAGTTAGTGGTAAAGTTAAATTTCAAAACCAGATCATCTGATACCAGAACCAATGGATTTAGGAAAAACTAGGGAGCACAGGCAAGGAAGAAAATATGTGACTTGGAGTTTGGTCAGTCAGACCTCTGATATTTTATCTGACTCCTACATGAGGTAGGCCAACAAGACCAAGCTTGAAAAAATTCCAATAATTCCAACAAAGCTTGTCAG
Source organism: Suricata suricatta (assembly GCF_006229205.1). NCBI lineage: Eukaryota > Metazoa > Chordata > Mammalia > Carnivora > Herpestidae > Suricata > Suricata suricatta. Next base: position 64,136,818 of record NC_043707.1, read on the forward strand.
CCTCTAGTACAACTCCTTTAAAATGACCTTGAGCAATTAAACCACCCATTCTGGCAGATACTAGCTCTAGTTGACTCAAATTCGACAGCCCCATTCCTGGCATGCTTTGGAGCATAATTTTCTCCATGTTATTAATTCGTATTCAGAACACTTTGTTAATAGCTGGGAAGATGGGGAGAATGTATGTTTCAGAGCTGTCTGGTTGTCCTGTGATTAACGGTGTTCAGTTGGTGGGGGTGGAGGTGGAGGAGAAGGGTTAGTTGTTAATTTCACAGAAGCTATGTTGTTCAGCCTCAGTGAGATGTTTCTGAAGGAGCTAAGACTCTACCTAGTAACTTATTAGCTATATTTGGAAGTTTGTTAAGCCTTGGATGTCACATGATGCTGTTTGATGTTCCTCAGGAGTGATTCATGCCATAGTAAGAGGAACCTTAATCATCTTCCCGAGGGTCTTCCCAACTTTCAAACCAGGGTGACTATACACCAGAGCATTGAACTTGAGCATTCCTTACTGTCTCTCTTCCATTCTACTTTACTCTACTCCTATCCAAGGCCACAGGGAGTCTGTTATTCATCTTCAAAAAGTAAATATGTGGATTATTTTTAAAGAGGAATTTTGTGGGGTGCATGGGCAGCTCAGTTGGTTAAGTGTCGGACTCTTGATTTCAGCTCAGGTCATGATCTTACAGGTTTGTGAGTTTGAGCCCCACATCAGGGGCGACTTGGGATTCTCTCTCTCCCCCTCTTTCTCTCTCTCAGTGCACACATGCTCTCTCTCTCTTTCTCTCTCAAAATAGATAAGTAAATTTAAAAATAAAAAACAAGAATAAAGGGAAATTTTGCTATTTCATCTGATCTTGCCAAAAACCTGAATAAGGAGATATCAAAGAGGACAATTCATATTTCAGGCTATTAGTGATTAGTCAGAAAGGCAGAAAGGTGGGAGTAGTTTGAGAAAGAAGATTTACCCAGGCAGAGGCCCAGGGAAATGTCCTATTGTCTAAAACCAAAATGAGTCATGTTACGCTAGAAAGGTCAGTGGTTTCTCCAGGCAGGGGCATCTTGAGAGGTAACCTTGGCCTTCACTGGAAAGTGAAGTCACAACGTTTGTTTGGGGTCATATCTCTTTAGGATATCATGTCTGTTGCGTTGTTTCACCTTCAAATCATATCTAGAATATGGTCTTATCTCTTCCTATCACTGCTATCACTACCACATTCATTTGTGGTACCATCACCTTTCCCCAGGGTTACTGCAAAAACCTGTTTCCTGATCTCCCTTCTCTCCACAAGCCTCTCTCTCTCTCCCTTGCTCACTTTCCTCCAGACACACTGGCACCATTGCTCTTTCTTTAACATATCAGGCTCTCTGTGCCCCATGGCATTTGCACTTGCTGTTTTCTCTGCCTGGAATGCTCTTCCCCCAAATAAATTGCATGGCAATTCATCTCCCTTCAAGATTCTGCTAAACTGCTTCTTTCTGAGGAGGTCTACCCTGGCTGTGCTATTTATAATTGCAACTCCTTCTGCCCGCTCTCCTGCCACCTTTGGTACTCCTGCTCTTGATATATTTTTCCCACTAGCACGTGTCATGACCTAACATACCATACATTTTTATTATTCTACCAATCCATAGAGCCAGGATTTTTGGTCTGTTTTTTCATGTTGTAGCCTCGGTGCTTAAAAGCATACTTAGCACACCCTAAATGCATATTACAGATTTGTTGAGTGAAGACATGAATGTATGAAGCATTAAATGAACAACTAATATGCAAAGACTAGAGCTGCATGTGCATGATAAAGCAGGCACGCTGCCTGACCTGAAGAAATTCATAATCCATCTTGAAAGTCAGTGCTAAGAGAACTGGTAGTTCAGTTGTATTTGCTGTGAGACAAAGATTCACTTGAAAATGCTCTCAGAAATTGAAGTTGATTTTAAGGATACCTATGGATGAAAACTGGGCCAAGAACAAGCAAGCCAAAGGCAGCACAGGGAACTTCCTTCTTTCCCTGTTCTCCCATGGTTCCCCTCTACGGTAGTGTCTCTGGCCCATCTCCAAGGTCCAGGTTTGTTCTCTTCACCTGCCAGGTTGCTTTCCCTATTCCTGACTCTCTTGTCCAGATCCCCAAAGAGCTGCATCACCTGATGTTCGCTATCACCCTATAGGGCAGAGCTGTTCACACCTCATGGGTCACTGGGCCCACCCAAAGGTGAGCTCTCCTTGACCAGGTTCCCATTCTTAGAACAGCTGCCTTCTAGTTACCTGAGAGGCACCCAGGTTCAGGCTAGTCAGCCAAGTTCAAGAAATTCATAATAAAAGACAGTTTGGAATTCATTGAATTTTTACATGGATTACTTACAATTTCAGAAAAATTAAAAGTATACATAAGAAAAAATAGTCTAACATCCTAGACATTATTAACACTTGATGCCCTTTTCCTTGTATTCTTTTTATAAAATATTGTATCTACTATGCAGGTTTTTTTTTTTTTAACATAAATCCATGATAAATTTCCTAGGATGAATTTCTAAGAGTAGAATTTCTGGGTTAGAGGGCATAATCATTAAAAAAAAAGTTAACATTTATTGAGCACATGCTATATCCCAGTTACTTTACACATAAGACTCACAACATACATGGGAAGTAGACACCCTTGTACCATTTGACAGGTCAATAAACATGTGTGGAGCCATGAAATAACTAAGACCCCACAGAAGGTAAGTGGCAGAACCAGGATTTGAATGCAGGAACTCTAGCTTGGACCCCTTAACTCTTACCCAGTCCTGCCTTTCTGAGAGAGTAGGAAGACATGTTTATAAAGAGTAGAACTTATGAGGGCTTGAAGGAAGGAAAGCCTGCCACAAGCAAGACCTTGACCCAATAGGCCGTGTGCTATCAGAAGACAGACCACTAGCTATTGGTGGACATACTGATTTATTTGATAAATGACATCATGGGGGACACCAAGGAACAATAATGTTCCCCACTGGTGACTTTGCATGCAGCAAAGACATTTCATTTTTTACCCTTTCAAGATAGAAGTTTCTTGCTGCCTTTCTGAGCCCAGCCAATAGCTCCTTGGTTGATAAAACATTGCCTTTACTCATGAAAGGATTGGTAATTTGGCAGGAGAGATGACTCATTTGTCTCAGTAACCCATGTTTCTGGAAAATTACTAGGCTGTACCTACATAGTATAAAAACTCACTCTTAAATTTTCAACATAATGTTTATAAATTTTACCTCAGGTTGATAGAAGGTACAAGAATGGGAAAAGGGAGGCTTTTTGAGGCTGTTTTCGGGGCTTTCAAAAAACAGGCTGTGGGAGAGGCTAAGTGACTGTCAGTTGGCTCTCCAGCCACTGAGTCACACATAGACAGGTATGTGCTTGGGCAGGATAACAAGTCTAGACCTTATGAAATAACAGTCCTCCAGTCGTCAGCGGTGGAAAGACTAGGTGTGACCCAGATAAGCAAACATTTCCTATCACCTGTCTACAGTTTATGATGATGTGAAAACTTTACCTGAAAGCTTTTAGCTTCCTCATAGGTCCAGGGATCATATGTTCCTAATGAACAATTGGTACAGTGGTCTGACAAATAGTTGTCCAATGAGTTAGAGTAGAAGACCTTTCTGGAGAAATCAGTACTTTTGGGTATTTGAGTGTTTGACACTGAGAATTCTACCCTTTGATCTTTTAAAATCCACTGGAGGGCTATACTTTAGGACGCTTATCCAGTTAAAAGTATAAAATTATTTGACATTTGCAAGCATATGCTGAAAGGACATCCACTAAGTGTTTGTTTTCCACCCGGTTTCCTAGAACAGAGCTCACCTTACCTGTGTAGAGAATGAGTAACAAATAGCAGCATCCCTGAGAAAACATCCTGCCCTGAGTTTATTGACTTGTCCATCAACTTCCATCTGACCTGGGTCTTCAAACCTGCAACACTTTTTCAGTCATGTGGCTAGATATTTGTAGTGGGCACTGTGAGGCTACTTTCCACCATGGACCTGGTGCTCTTTGTCCCTCTTAACCACCATTCAATTCAGTATCCTCCTTGGAGTGGATGCTGTACTTCGGGGTGGCCTGGGACCACCCCCAGCTTCCTGAGGGTGGGTCTTGATGGAATATAGCCAGTCCAGTTGACCCTGTTCCCTTTGCTACTGATAGATTAAAGCCTTAACATGTGACTAAATTCTAACCAATAAGAAATAAGAGTATCCTGCTGGAGGGTTCTGAGAAAGAGGCAAAGGGATATTTCTCTTATTTGATGTTGGTGTGTTTTCAAGTGACACTTACAGCCCCAGCGGCCATTTTCTAACTACATATTGATAATCTGAGGACAAGCCAGTAGATTTGTCATAAGGATTTGCAGAAAAGTGGAGAGAAGCTCTGTTCTTGATGATGTCACTAATTTGGGAGCCATTTTATCACTTTTTATCAGCTTTTTGTTTGGTAAGATAAGAAATTTCCTTTGTTACATAATGCTTTCTGAGCTGAGATTTTCAGTTCCTTGTAGCCAAAAATATTCTAATACAATCCCCTAATGTTCTCATACTCCCAAAGTTTCTGACCAGCATTAGATGATTAGAAAAATCTAGCAACTTCTCTCTACCTCCCTCTCTTCCAGGGAAAACATTACAAATGGCATCCTGGCAGGAGACCTGGCTGGCTCTGGCTCAGGTCAGTAGCACATGTGACTCTTGATCTCAGTTTCATAAGTTCAAGCCCCACACTGCACGTAGAATTTACTTTAAAAAATCAATCAACTGGATTTAATTTCAGAAACTTTTAAAAAAAGGTGTCCTGGCTAAGAGTACAGATTAGACAGAATTGCATCACTCCCGTTTGGAGGTGAAAGAGGAAGACGTTGATTGATACACATTCCCAAATCATCAAAGTAGTTCTAAGAACTGTCACCAGTGACTACAGAACCAAAGTTCTTAAAGGGATTCTGGGCTCTAGATTTAAAATGTTGGTAGTAAGCCTTTAAGAATGATAATTTTTTGGCACACCAAAAGTTTCCAGGCGCCAATCTGTCTCAATCTAGGGGTGCTGGGAAGTTCCCAATAAATTTCACAAGTTTATTTCAAAGCATGTAGCATTTTAGCTCAAGACAAGATTTGTAATACTAGATGTAAATGAATAATCTGGCTTTACACCTCACAAAATCACAAAACCAGTTCCGCTGAAAATAGGCAATTTGGTTTCAGACATGACCCAAGTTTTATCCAAAATGATTATGAAATTTTGAAAGCAGTTTTCCCACAACTTAGAATCACATTAACCTTCAAACTTCTTCATCTTCCTTATATTTAATTCATATGAAACCTAGATGTCTGATATATCATCATCCCCATCATCCCCTGACTAGACGATAAAGACATATTTCCTAATTTCATGCCCAACAACGTGACCCAGAAACAGCTCTTTTTCCTAAAGAGCTTCATAAATCTAGCACATTATACTCATGATTTAGAGGTAGTTTTATTTCAGAAGATATACAGATCTGTGACTTTTATAGGTAAGGAACCCAGGGAATTCCCAGAATCTCTAATATTATCCCTTCTTAACCCATGTGACCTAGGGTTTAAAAAGAGCAAGTATAATACAAGAGTGTGGATCCTGCCAAAGTCCCAGGACTTGTGTACTGCTGGTAGGAAAAGTTTGGTTCACATACCCTCTATAGGGGAGAACAGATTATAGTTGGGGGAGGAAGGGGCTTAGAATTGCTATGATTTGGACACTAAATAAAAGAATGTGCTCTTTATTTTTCAATCAAGGGCTGATGCACTGTATATTTTCCTCTTATCCCTTGTCCTCTCTTCCCACCATGCTCTGTGCCCCAGGGGGCTGAAGGTTTGTATCAGCAGTTTCCTTTGTCCTCTGACCTCTGGTTGGGTTTCCCAAGGAGGCTCTAACAAGAGACTAGAAGAGTGGAGAAGAGGAAGGTTAGGTCTTAATCCACCCCCAGCTCCCTTCTGAGCTACTGCCTTTAAACCAGGACATCAGCTTTTATCCCATCTTCAGACTTAAATCAAAACATCAGCTTTTCCTGGGTCTTGAGCCTGTTGGCCTTCAGACTGGAACTACGTCATTGGGTCTCCTGGGTCTCTAGTTTGTCAACTCATCCTATAGGTCTTGGGACTTGTTAGCCTTCGTAATCTCCTGAGCCAATTCCTTATAATAAACCTTTTCCATCTATTGTAGGAGAACAGAATATGCCACCCCAAAACATGCCTCTTTGGCATCAGGATTATTTCAGGGTGATTATTTTGATAAACAGGAAAAACACAGGAAAATCTCTGAAAACAGAGCTTTTGTTAAGGGAAATTTACATTGATAAGGAGATCTCCATTTCTAAGGGTATCTCCTTTGTACTAGAAAGAGAAGGGTGACTAAATCACTGGAGAGACATCAATGGAGAAAGAGCCAGCTTAAATCTGTGTAACAAACTACTTTTGTTTACTGTCCTTTTCCTGGCCACCCCTTATTTGGCCTCTCCACACCCTTCTTCCTCTGTTTTAGATGAAGATGGTATTTAATTCTAAATTCTAGCCACCTCTTTGAATTACTCATCCCTGAATTTCTCCTATGTATGCATGAAACATACATGTTAATAAACTGTTTATTTTTCTCTTATTAACCTGTATTTTGTTAGAGACCTCAGCTGAGACTGTAGAAAGGTAGAAGGAAAATTCTTTCTCCTCCATCTATCTGTCATCTGTCTATCCATCCTATTGGTTCTATCTCTCTGGAGAATGCTGACTAATTCTGGTGACCTGCAGCAACCACTGAGGTCCTTGCTTCAAGAGTGGGGCCGGGGTGCCTGGGTGGCTCAGTCGGTTAAGCGTCCGGCTCCGGCTCAGATCATGATCTCATGGTTCGTGGGTTCGAGCCCTGCGTCAGACTCTGTGCTGACAGCTAGCTCAGAGCCTGGAACCTGCTTCGGATTCTGTGACCCTCTCTCTCTGCCCCTCCCCCACTCATGCTCTGTTTCTGTCTCAATAATAAATAAACATAAACAAAGTTTAAAAAAAAAAAAGAAAGAGTGGGGCCAAGACAGGGCAGGCTGACCTCCCAGCAGCTGGACAGATATTTGTCATATAGTCAGGAAACTGTCTGGTGAAAGTCAAGAGCCTTGGTGCATAAAACCTTCCTGGTGAGTGCTCCCTACAAAGCCTAGGCTTCTGTAGGCACGGGTGGTGGTGAGGGGCAGGGGGGCAGCCCAGGGACTTTGCTCCCACTGGTGGAGAGTTACAAGGCTTCAAAGTTACAGAGTGATGTGTGAGCCCCAAAGTGAAAGGTTGGTACCTTATTTATGGAATTCTAGAACTGACCAAAGACCCTCTCCCCTCAATCCCTTCACGCTTTCTTGGGTGCTTCCTCCACAGGACCAAAATGGGTCCAGAGAGCAGTCACAGCAGGTGTGGACAGTGTTGCTGCACCAAAGGCCTGACAAAATTGAAATGGAGGCAAACCGAAGCTATGCCCCTCACAGGTGCCTCCCATCTTGGGAGGGTGATGTCCAGGCCCTCAAAGGGTAACAGCTAAAAAGCCCCTGTTTCCATACCAGACACAGGATTGAACATTGTCTAACACAGAAATACTGCAAGTCACAATGTGGGGCTGCCGTTGACAACGTGCTGGACCTTGCTGGGACCCCTTTCTTGTGCATGAGGGAGCAGCTCAGGGGGCTCCAGAGCTGGGCACAGAGGGTCGGAAAGGTGCTGCATGGCACCCTGCAAACCAGCTGTAAATGGGGCACACTCAGCTTACAACCGAAGCTTGAGCCTGGCAAAGTTAACTTTAGAAGGAAGGAAAGATTGTGGAAAGAATGAAAAGAGTGGAAGAAGAGAGAGAAAAGAGAATTTTAAAAAAGAAAAAACTTCCTACACTTAACTCTGGGCAGGGCGCACCCATCTCTCATTCAACCCTCACCACGGTGCCAGATGCTGAGCACTGTTAGTGCTCCCGGGACAGGCCCGGCTTAAGGGGGAAGCATGTGGCTGAGAGATGGTCACCCAGCAAGGATTCTAACTCCCACCTGCCCGGCTGCAGGGCCTGGGAGCTGGTGCGAGGGAAGGAGGTGAGGTGGAAGGACAGAGGACATGTTGAAGGCCAGGTCCCAGAATGACCAGCTCTGGGATGGGGATTCCTGGGGTCCAGGGCTGGGGACAAGAACAAGGGGATGGAGTCGCAGCTCCCCAGGGTTAGAGAGGGTACTTTTTTAGCCTCTAGGGTGGGGGTTCCAAACAACCACTTCACGTTTTCTCTGGATTCTTTTCCCTGGATACACCTGCTTTTTGAGTTGCCCTTTTTCTTACTGATGTTTGTCTTCTGTTAATTTACCTGCTCCCTTGGAGCTGCTAGGAAGGGCTGTGGCCTGGGCTACTCTTCATGTGAGGCGGGATGAGGAACGGGAAGCAATGGGAGCAAGGAGGGAGGGGGTTTGTAAGGCCTCCACTGTCCCAGAAGAGTCCTCGAAGCCTCATGGGAATGGGGCCCACCCACAGCTGCCCCTTCGTAAATGGAACTTTCCCTACAAACAGCGGACCCAGAGGCCTTTCTGTAGACTCACTTGCCCTACAATTTCAGGGGGCTCACATGCTCCTCCTGAGGCCCGTGCCTTTGCCAAATGGGCATAGGATCCTGTGGCCTGAGGGATAATTACACATGCGTGGGCCAGGCAGATTCCATTTCTGACAAGAGCAGCAGTTTGAACAGCCTGAAGAAGATTTCTCAATCAGGCAAAGAAACTTCTGCACCAACATCTCGCTGCTCCCTGGCTATAATCTCATGCTGGGCATTGCTCAACAGCCCCACCAATCACACGGAGCCCGGGGTGGAACCCCATGTGGAAATGGAGTCTTATCTTCATTGACTGCCTAGAAAAGCCCGCTTTTGACCTCCTGTCTGGGTATTTCTGACTTTCTCAGGGGGCTAGGGGGCTGTCAAGTTGGCGTTCCTGACCCACAGCTTCTCCCTCTCTGTCTGCTTCCCTGAATGTGAAGCATCTGGACACGAATTGCTCCATCTTCCACAAAGGCAGGAGGAAACTAGGGTTAGCGCAGGCCTCAGAGGAAATGTGGTCAGCCCGGCAGGGAATCAGGTGGGCGAAAATGAAAATGAATTTTCCTTTATGACCCCTTGGGTTCCTTTCACAGTCTTACTGAAACCGGGGTCAAGAGGTTGTCTAGTTCATAACCCAGGACTAACCCACTCCAGAAGACGGTAGAGACCAGTAGAAAAGACCATGTGCTCTCCCTTGGCGGCCCACACTGGCACTGAGTCATACTTTGCAACAGCAATAGACAGGTCTCCTGTCCTCTCTCTGGAGGTGGACTCTCATGGCAGGGTCCTTCTGCATGCTCAAAGCTGGCTAAAAATGGCCTCTTGAACCTGTGTGTGTATGTGTGTATGTATACTTTAACAGTGTTGCTGAGATATAATTCACATGCCACACAATTCACCGTTGGCAATATACAAGTCCATGACTTGTAGTATATTCACAGCGGGGTGCAACTATCACCACTAATTCCGAACATCTTCATCACCCTCAGAAGAAATCCCACACCCCGCAGCCACCACCCCCTCTAACATTCCCCCAGCTCCCTTCTCTGGGCAACCTCGCATCTGCTTTCTGTCTCACAGACTTGCCAATTCTAAACATTTCATATCAATGGACTCATACATGTGTCTTTTGGGACTGTCTTCTTTCATATAGTGTACTATTAATGTTTATTCATGTTGTAGCATGTATCAATACTGCATTCCTTCTTATGGTGAATACCATTCCATTTGGTGCATGTAGCACATGAATTTAGCCATTCAGGTTATTTCTACTTTTAAGCTATTATGAATAATCTGCTATGAACATTTATGTACAAGTTTTTGTGTGGACATGTTTTCAGTTCTATTGGGTATAAACCTAGGAGTAGAATTGCTAGGTCATATGGTAACCTCTGTTTAACCTTTTGAGAAATTGCCATAATGGTTTCCAATGCACCATTTCAGTGCACCATTTTGCATTTTGCATTATTATATATTATATATGTGTTATAGCCAGCCTAGTGGGTATGAAGTGGTCTCTCACTGTGGTCTTGGTTTGCATTTGCTTGATGGCTTAAGCCTTTGTTCTTGATAGAATGAAACTATTTTAGAACTTTAAACCTTTCATCTTTAAATCCAGATTCCAGATCTTTGCTCATTTTATCAGGGAGGAGTAAAATCTTTTCTCTGGGCCATGAGAGCATTGGCTCACTGACCACCTTGAAAATCTTTGGGTACATTCTGGCATTTTTTGAGATTACTTGACATTACATTAACCTCTGGTCAATTGCTATTCTTTGAACTTCTCATGTCTCTCTTAATAAAATCAACAGTTAATAGCAGAAACAAAAAATGAGAAAATATTGTTCTGAATTTGAAAACACAAAAGAGACATAACCAAACCTAATGTGTACATTGTATTTGTATCATGATTTGAACAAATCAACAGTACAAAGATATTTTGGGGGCATTCTGAGCAAATTGAGTATGCACAAAGTAGCAAAGGACACCATAGAATTGTTGCTGGTTATGTTAAGCATGATGATGGTGCTGTAGTTAGATAAGATACTGTTTTTACTTTAATTATATATTTTTTAGAGATATCTACTAAAGTAAGTGGGGATAAAAATGACACAATATTTAAAATGTGCTCTAAAATATATGAGAAAGGAAAAAAAAGTAGGTGAAACATGGATGGCAAATTTGGATAATGGGATGTAAAGGTTCACTCTACTTTTCTTTCGACTTTTGTATGTGCTTGAAATTTTTCACAATAATAAAAATTATGGAGACACTCTAAGATATTAATGTAAACTGTGAACTGAAAAATTCCATAAAATACTTGGGTCCTAGATTGCAGAATGCTTTTTGTCTATGTTCAGTTGAAATCTCCTTAGGTGTAATACATGAAACAATTGATTCAAACATAGCTTACGTATTGTGTTTTAACTTAAAACCTACTATGTTAGTCAATGTTTTGATTGGGCTAAGGCTTTTCCTTTTGAGTATAGGGCCTTTTGATTGGCATTTGTGTTTTTTCTTTTGTATAGACTACAACTATAATGTCTCATCTACAATCTGTAATTATAGCGTCTTCAAAGTGGAACAAGACATAGACTGTACCTACAATCTGAATGTAGGATGTTTCTATACTTTCATTATTTGTCACCAAACCCCAATATTTATTCCAAACAGTAAAATTGACTACAAATATTTTTAGAAATTTAATTTTGTCTACTCTTTACTGAGCATTTATTCTGTTTTTTAGCTAACAAACAACTCTCTTCTTTGCACTCATGCTTAATTGATTTTATATATTCAAGTAAACTACACCACCACAATCACAAGAACCACTATAAACAGGCTGGGGGACGAGTGTGGCTGACTCTTGGTAAGCACAGAGCTAGCTGGTGGGAGCCAAGTGCATGGTGCAGACTTCCCACGTGGGCCGTCCAACCAGCATATTTTATGGAAAGCAATCACATGGTTAATACAGCAGGCTAAAAGGAAGTCAGTTAAAAAAAAAAGAACTTATTTTCTACTTAGAAAATTGGAATTAGCTGACTGAATTTTTCATTGAACATCATGTTCTTTGAGTGATGGGTAGCTGGCCAACAAGCACGCTGAGTCTGGTGAAGAGTCAACATGGTGCTGCAGACAGCGCTTCATTCCATACAGAGGAACGTGGCCAGGACTGGAGGCAGCAGACAGGGAAATGAGAGGTAGGAGATGAAGGAAGGAAGGGGAGTTTTTCAATAAAGTAATGTTGGCTACTGCCCTTTCCTCTCCAGAGATTAAATTTGATCCACTGATTCCCACAGCAAACTTGAATTGAGAATGGTGGCTGGTGACTGAACTTCAAGTCTTCTAGACCGAGCTGCATCCACTTTAAAAACTGACTCGTCTCTCTCAGTGAGGCTGGAAGGGGCTGAGCATGTGTTTCAGTGTTGGGCAACAATGTCTTTATAGAGTGCAATTAGTTCTTTGTGGGAGCAGAGAGAATGATAATCACTCAAGGAACATCAGAGTTGGAAGGGGCCATATTGGCCTCTACTGTGACCATTCCATTTTACAGATGAGATGATTGAGGTCTACATAGACAGGGTGGCTTGCCACCGACATAACCACCAGGCTGACCATGTTTGGCAAACACAGATATGTTGATTACATATTAATTTCAAACTGCTGCCCCACATTCTCTGAAGCTCAGAGGGACACTGTATCACTGGATGATAATAAGAGGAGCAGAATGATCACTGGAAGTGCTGACAGTGTGAATATAGAATATAAGAAAGATTCGTGGCACCTAAAGCAACTGACTTTGGCTCAGGTCATGATCTTGCACCTCTTGAACTCACATCCCATATGGGCTCTGTGCTGATAGCTCAAAGCCTGGTGACTGCTTCAGATTCTGAGTTTCTTCCTCTCTCTCCTTATCCCCCACTCATGCTTTCCCTGTCTCTTTCAAAAGTAAATAGATGTAAAAAGAACATAAAAGATTCATTGCTGAGTGAGAAAGGATCTTTGGTGACCATGTAGCCCAAAGCTCTTATTCTATAGTTGAGGACAGCAAAGCTCTGAGCAGGTAGTGACAGAGTTATCTGAAACATGAGCTAGAAGTAAATATTTTTTAAATCCTGGAAATTTATCAGTTGAAATATATAATACCAGGCTACTAAGAGTTCCCTGTTGGTCGGCACACCACATAGTAGGTTCTCAATAAATGTCTTTGAATTCAACTACAAAACTTATCATTCAAGTGAACACAGCATAAGGCACAATGTAGATTCCATAAAAAAAAAATCAAAAGGTAGTCAAGATCACAGCTGATTGAAATGGTAAGAAAGGTTTTCTGGAGGAGAGATCCTTGAAGTGGGCCTTAAAAATGGATGGGATTTTTAGGGGTGAGTTGGAACTGGAAAGAACGTGTTCTCTGCAGACAAAATGGTATGTTATGGATGGCAGGGTGCTGGGAGTTTGGGGAACGTCCAGATATCCAGTTGGCACAGTGTAGCACTGAGCAGGGGAGTAGGGGTGGTGGGATTGTCACTGAAGGCCCAGAACTCCCTGTCCTTAATTCCTCATGAGGCTCTGGAGAGGCATATGGTTTTGAGGTGGAGACGGACTTATAAGATCCATCCTTAGGCATGAGACCCTGTAAGAAGCCAATACTCCGTTCAGAGTCAGGAATTTTCTACACTTTATCCAAATCCTTTGGCTCTATGAAAAGGTCAGAAAAACACTGGTGACTATCTTTCTTGGGAAATACTTTCAGAGAGCACTGAAGCTGTTAGAGAGATAAGCATCCTTATAATGGTTGACATGATTCAGGCCCATTCTGGCTAATCAAGTATAAGGACACACAAAGATCAAATTTGTTAGAGAAACATGTTTGCTAAACATTCTCAGTTGTTCAGAAAAGTTCAGGCTCAGTTCAAATTTGGGGCTGAGGTTTGAGCCAATGTTGATTTTATTAGCACCCATTTGCCCCAAGACTAGAGAAAAGGTTGTTTGTATTGTTCTGATGATATTGATGGAGGAAATGATAATGGCCATCTATTGAGTGTCTCCTATTAGGCACTGTATTAAGGCACTCATATTTTCAGCAATTTTCAAATATATAGCATTAGAGGTGTGTGGTAGGTATTGTCTCTGCAGGAATCTTTCCGGTCATCCTCCTATCAGTGACCATGTGACCGAAGACTGGCCAATCATAATTTCTCATCCCTCGCTGGCCATACTGATTGGACCAAGGAGTGGGCATAGGACCCTTTCTGCACCAATCACAGCCCTTTCCTGAGGTGGATGCCTTTGATGCTGGGAGTGAGGAGCACGTTCTGCTGGGTTAAGCTGGGACTATGGTGGTTACAGTGGCAATTGCTGCTACCTCTGCCCAGTCCTGCTTCCTCTACCCCATGACAGATGTGGCGTCTGAGCACTCGCTCAAACACCTTGCAGCTTCTTAACCACCTTCTCAGAGTGATCTCCCAGGGAACAGACCAGAAAAGAGGAGAAGGAGGAGGGGAATTGTGGTGGGGGTAGGATGCTGATATCTGACTTTATAGCAAATTTTCCTTCTCTTGCAAAGTATAATTATGAATAAAGATATAAGCATTCAGGAAGCCCTGAGAGTCCATCTAAAATCTTTTTCAAGGAAGGCTCAAACCAGCACCCTCTCCATCAGCTGCCAGGAATGCTAGGATGGTGTAGTGGTGGCTTTGCCTAAAGGCTGGGACTGACCCAGATGGCCTCTCAAGGATGCTTCCAGCTTTGAGTTTCTATCAATTATGCTTTACATGTATAAGAGCTATCTTGAATAGATGATTTCAGAGAAACTTGCAGTGTGCATGAGTTGAGATTCAATGCTATTTTTGCTGAGTCAACACGGACCATGAAAGTCTCTGAATAAGCAGAGATAATGCAGCCTTCAGCCAGCCAGGGAACCCTGTCACCCTCGTCGCTCTGTCACTGACTTGCTCACTGTCCTCAGGCCTCTGGTGGGCAAATCTAAAGCAGGCATTCCAAGAGCTGAGGCACCACTAACCCTCTCCAGAGCAGGACTGAGACCCCTTTACAAAGCTGTGTGGCCTGAGACTGGGGCTGCTTCACATACCACCTGCTGAGGGGCCGAGTGAGGGCTGATGTTTACCTTCACTCTGCTTGCTGAGCCCTGGGACCAGGAGACACTGCATCCCCCCAGAAGACAGGATGCCTTTCTCCCAGCTTCACACAGGCACCACACTGGCAAGTTTCCCTCTGCCAGGAGCACATCTTTCCTCCCTCTAATCATGTTCCCATACAAATTAAAAAGCAGCTCAGGGCCTTGGCATGAAGGAATGCCAGGGTCCAGGGCACACCTGTAATGGGCAGGTTCGTTCACAGTTCATGGGGCATAAAGACTTCATTCATTTTCACATTAAATAGGCTGATTGGATATGACAACTAAATCTCTCATTGTCATTTCAATGACAAAAAGGATTTGGAGCACTAGGGAAAGAACTTGCTTTACTATGTTTTTTTAAATATAGCTTTTCATGCAGAGAGTTCACAGAGTTTACTTGTAATCTTAGCTCATACTACGACAAAACCAATTGAAGCTGGGCACACAGTGTTTATTGAAAAGCTTAGAGTGAGACCAAAGATGGATAAATCCAATTTTCCTTTCCTTTTCTTTTTTTTATATCTCCAAGCCAAAATGTATGTATTAGTCAATAGCTTGAAAACTTTGCTGTGGAGGTAACTCTACCCTTTGACACTATAAGTACCTGAAGATGAACGTCAGGTCCTGCCAGAGGCACAAAGCAGCCCAGACCTCATACCCAGGGCATGTTGGTCACTCTGAGGGGCAGATAGACCCCATGTAAGGGGCAGGGCAGGCCATTTCTGGTAAGTTACAGACCAGCCAGTGAGACATGGACTGAGGGTCCTGGGGTTGGTGAGAGCAGTTTGCTTATTTGTGCCCCAAATTCTGGTCCTGAGTAGGACAGGAAGACCCTCTCTAGAGATATCATAGTCAATGAGAAAAAGACTTGGCCTTGAGTTGTTCTCCAGACCTGTCTGACTTAATGTTAATAAAAGAATACATAAAGCTGAATCACAAATGAACAGGCTAGCCTGAATGACAGGCTCAGTGGCTATCACTTGGTTGATGTAATTTGAGCACTTCTTCGAGTTTAACGTTACTTTTACTAAAGGGCTTCTTTCTAATGAGAGAGGAAAGTGATAACTCACTAATACTTTAACAAGAGTGAGTTTGTCATGTGGAACCAACAGAAATAGAAGACAGATCTGAGAGCTGTATACACTTTGGAATGAAGATAGGTGGGAACCTGGAAGTGAAGGGGGAAGAGGGCCTGAAGGTAGGTTTGTTCTCATCCTGCAAACTCACCTTTTCCACGAGCTTGTTATGGGTTAAAAGGAAGGGCTCCACCCAGCCCTAGCCTCTGTTTTGCAGCAGTATATTGGGACATGTGTATTCCTTGTTTCTGCACAACAGGGGTGTCTCAGACTTGCAGACATAAACAACAAATCCCACATCCTGATACTCCTGAGTGAGGTTTGGTCCACAGGCCCCCACTGGGATCAGAGAACATCTAGCCTTACTAAAAACTGAGCCTCCCTAACCAAATATGTTTTGAATTCCAAAGTTAGCATGAAGCACCTAAGAAAATAAATGCAGGCAGAAATGACTGTTAGTAAGAACAGACCACTCTATTTCTCTTTGGGCTTAGGGACTTGGAGAAAGCATTCCTCCTGCAAACATAACAGCCTGTAGAATTTGGAGAAAAGAGCAACAAAACAGCCATAAGGGGTGCATCTCTGGATTATCTGCATTCCTTGTATTCCAAAATGCATTTCTATACAAAAGATCTTAGATCACATGGCTATCCACCCAATCATGCACCTATCTGCCCATTATCCATCCACCCATCCATCCAATCATCCACCCATAATCCACTTGTCCACCCATCTGTCTGTCCATCCATCCATCCATCCATCCATCCACCCATCTCCCACGTACCCACCCATTGTCTATCTGTCCACCCATCTATCCACCTATCCACCCATCTATCCACCTATCCACTCATCCATCCATCCACCCATTAAACACTACTTGTTACCCATTAGATATATGAGGCTAAGGACAACCAGCTACTTATACTCATGTACTCACCATGTGAGCAGGAAGTAGGCAGTCCTTTTCCTTTAGGAAAGAAAATACCTGACAGACATAATAAGGCCCAGTAAAATAGACATAAAGGGCACAGACTGGGGGCACCATGGTGGCTCAGTCAGTTGAACATCCAACTTCAGCTCAGGTCATGATCTCCCAGTTCATGAGTTCAAGCCCCACATCAGGCTGGGCTTGCTGCTGTCAGTGCAGAACCCACTTCAGATCCTCTGTCTCCCTCTCTCTGCCCCTCCTCAACTTGACTATCTCAAAAATAAATAAACATTAAAAAAAAAAGAAAAGAGCACAGACTCTGGAGTTAACTGTCCCTTTCTGGCCATGTAGGAAAGTTATATAGCCTTTTGGTGCCTCAATTCCCTCTTTTGTAAAATGAGGGAACAATAGTAACTCCTATTGTCCTAGCTTGCTGCAAGACCTGAATGAGACAATGACTGTAAACTGCTTAGAATGTATAATATTTTCAATAAATTTTAGCTAGTATTTTTCAGAGTAGGAAGACCCTAGTGAACTCTGTGGAGTCTATAAGGTAGTGGGAAGGGGAAGGGGCAGAAAAATGTGTCAGAGGTCATGACCGGGTTCTAGGGACACTTTACAAACGTCCCAGCCATGGACATAGAGGGAGCAAGTTGGTTGGTGAAAGAGGGTTAAGTTAAATTTGTAAACATTTTTCAAGTTTATTTATTTATTTTGAGAGAGAGAAAAAGAGAGAGAGATGTGGGAGGAACAGAGAGAGGGAGAAAGAGAATCCCAAGCAGGCTCTGTACTATCAGCACAGAACCTAATGCAGAGCTCAAACTCACAAACCATGAGATCATGACCTGAGCCAAAATCAAGAGTTGAATGCTTAACTGACTGAGCCACTGAGGCGCCCCAGAAAGGGTAAGTTAAAACCTAGGGTTTTCTCAGTGTCCAGCAACAATTCAAGCCAATAGTTCTGGCAAAATTCATCTGAGCAAGGAGAGCTAGGGGACAGGGGAATGTCCCCAGGAAGAACAGAGGGGGACAGATCAGAAGACCTATGCAGCAGAAATCTTGCAGGATCCTGACAAGGGCAAACTATCAGACATGGAGTCTGCTGAGACTTTGAAAGACAGGACAAATCGGAGCCTGTGAGCCCATCAGGCCCTGGCTCTTCTCTATTAAATATTCCCCAAGGAAGCAGCTGATAAGGAGAAGTTGAAGGAGGGAAAAATGCCAGGTCTAAGGCTGAGGGCTTCCATGATCAACATGGCCACTTCTACAAACTCACTGGAATGTCTGGAGAAGAGAGAGACCCTGGCTAGGAGTCAGACATCTGGCTGATACAGAGAGACCAGATAATGCTGTGTCTGGCAGAGGAAAGGAGTGAACGCCTTAAAGATGTCCCACAGGCTTCTTTTGGCCAGCTCATTCCTGGAACACGGGAGTTGGGGCTAGGATGGGGAAGATGCTGTAATTCATAGGAAGAGCCTCCCTCTGATACCGGAACCTGCAATTAAACTTCTGTGGAACTCTTTCTGTATATCTTGAAGGTGAGGACCCACCAGCTGCCCACCTCTGTATCAGAGGGACATGTCAGATGTAAGCCTGATGAAGACTGGAAACCCAGAATAAGGGAAGGAAGGATGGCTGAAGAATTCTGCCTGCAGGTCCTGATTCTGCTCTGGGAGAGAGACAGGCTAGGAAGATGGTAGTTATCTCCAAGATTATACAGAACAGGGCTCCCGTTTCTAAAGCTACACACCCCTGGTAAGTCTGCCCCAAAGGTGCTGGGATAAACTGGCCAAGTTTGTCCATGTCATGCACACGACACCCAGAGAATCCATCTTGTCCCTTAAGACACATCAGTCTTGGCTCAAATACCAATTCACAGACTCATCAAAACTACAAATCACCCCCTCATATGTCTGCAGATTCTGAGGCTTGTTCGTGGTCAGCCTTGAGGCTGACTTCCCATTCCCACTGAATTCAGTTTCTACCTCTGCCCCCTGTTCTGGAGATGCTGTCCTGGTTTCAAGCCAGGGTCACCTGTATGTGGAGCTCGGCGCTTTCCCTGGATTCCCATCAAACCCGCGTGAATGCCTGTGACATGGGTTTTCCTGGAGGGACGAGGAAGCACGGGGGTGGAGGTCACGCCACACAGAGCAAATGACTGCAGACCGTTAAGTAGACTTCCTTGTTCTCGGCACTTTATCATTCTCCCCACCACGTGGCTTGTCCTCTTCCTTTTCTCATCAGTCCCTCCACCACTAACTTTTGTCTGCTCTCTCCCAGCCCTGAGCTCCCATTAAATTCTAGTTCAGAACATTTTAATTGTTAATTAAATCAATTTAATTTATTAACTTTATTTATTTTTTGAGAGAGAGAGAGAGACAGAGACAGAGACAGAGAGTCAGAGAGGGAGAGAGAGGGAATCCCAGGCAGGCTTCACACTGTCAGCCCAGAATGACACAGGGCTTGAACTCATGATTGTGAGATCATGACCTGAGCCAAAAACCAGAGTCAGACACTCAACTGGCTGAGCCACCTGGCACCCCAATTAAATCAGTTCAATTTTTAATGTGTTTGTCTTCAGCTAAGGCATGATTCAGGATCTCACCTTCCTTCTCTAGATATTTAACAAGGTCTGTTCTCCAACAAAGATAGGCCCCTCTAAGAGAGAGTTAAACTAATTTTTTGTCATGCCTTGCTAGGCCTGACTGTGGGGAGACCATAGAAGGGGAAGGATGTGCTTTTTCTGGGGGTGGAGGGGGATGGAAGAGCTAAGACTTCTCAGGCCCCGTGAAATGTGCGTGACAGGCTCTGGAGGCAAAGGGGGACCGCCAAGTCCTCCTTCCTCGGCCTGGGGAAACATTCCCTGTGCAGGTGGGGAGAATTACACACATGCTTCCTCTCCAAAGATCAGGGAATAACTTTGGACCGTGGTGGTGGGTGCTCTTTCCAGAACAGATGCTAAATCAAAGAAGCTAACCTGACACCTGGAGGTTGCCCCCAACAAAAGCATTTCTTTTAGTAAATATCAAACAAACCTTTAACCCCCATTGGAAAAAAGGTAATAGAGTGGTTCAGAGTCATTGGGAGGACTACTGTCTTGCTGTGACATCCCTAGAAAGGGGAAGTGAGCCGTCTCTCCCTGTCCATTCACTGTCCACCCCAGGAAATACACAAGAGAACAAAGTGGACTTGCTGGTTGTTGAGGGTCCACCAACTCTTAGCTCAGTGCAGACTGGCCCTGGGCTGAGTGCCTTGGATACACAATCCCAGTTAATATTCTGAGAAAATCTTGAAAGATTCTCTGAGAGATTTCTCTCCATTATATGGATGAAGAAAGCAAGGCTTGGACAGGTGAAGCAATGTACTCAGTCTTCACGCCAGTGAGAGGTAGATGTTGGTTTGAATTCTGCTTGCCTTCCTCCAAACCCCAGTGCTTTCTATTATCACCCCACCCCACCCCCATCCCACAGTGACTGATGCAGCAGGGAGCAAAGCTGAGAAAAGCACAGGACAGACAGTGGCTGTAGCTGCAGAATGCAGAAGGGAACAGGAACGCTGAGGCCCGCGGAGGTCTGCCTCCACAGTCTGTGTCTTTAGTTCTTAGATTTCCTTCAGTTCCTGGTAGGGCTCCTTGGGGAAAATCCCTAATCTGTCTCAACTGAACAAAAGGCAAGGATATTTTATTAATGTCTTGTCAGGAGGGTGGCAGTTGAATACCCTCTAACTTCTATTGCAAGTGTCAAATACGATCATGCCTTTTCGCTCCAAAATTATACCGTGGAGTCATCATCTGTGATCCTCACAGATCAGGGCACTTCTTTAATCACTTTATGTTGAACAAGAAGATGGAAGCATAGTAGTCTTAAGCCATCTAAAGCAATGCTAATGTGGGATCCTACGGAAGATTCCTGGCAATATAGGAAGGTAGGGGAAAGAGGGATGTGACACGCTGATTCCTGGGAATCTGATCCCTCACTGTTGAGTGTTGGAGGCCACAGCAAATAAGCCATATAAAGATCATGTTAAAAATCAATGCTACTCCACACTATATTTTAAAAATAAGTGATTATCTTATGAGCTCACAGATAAAGAAAGGAATCTTGTAGCTTGGGGTAAAGTTTCCAATGACAACATCATTCCTAGATTCAAAAAGTGCTGAATGTCAAGCAACCTGGGTGGATATGCAGATGATGTGCTCTGGAAAGCTGGCCTGGACAAAGACACTGATGCATAAGGCACCTTGGAAGAGTCTAATTAAAAGTATTGCACTGTGAATGGGTAAAGGCTGTGTGTCTACATTGTTAACATGATGTGATTTTTAAATACAGCAAAACCTTGGTTTGTGAGCATAATTTATTTCAGAAACATGTGTCTAATCTAAAGCACTTGGATAGCTAAGTGAGTTTCAAAAACCGTTGGCTCAGTTGTGATCATGTGACATTCGGTGTCATATACTATTCATATTGCAAGACATCGCTCATTTACCAAGTTAAAATTTATTGGAAATGTTTGTTCGTCTTGTGGAACACTCGCAGAACAAGTTACTCGTAATCCAAGGTTTTACTAATACCAGTTAAACTATTAACATATTAATCAGTATTTATAAATTAATAAATAGCATTTGTGATACATGTATTATATGCAGGTAATTGTCTCATTCATTTATATCGATAGATTAAAATATGAACCTTCTATTCACATGTATATATGATGTGAATATTTTCATATTCACATCAACAGAATCCTATCTTAAACTCTCATTGGGTAAATGGGGATGCTCTAATATTTGGAGTCACCTCACATGCAGTACTCACTCAACGTCTTATATCCACGACTTCACCCTGACTCATACACACTTAAGTCTAACATATAGAGGTGCCAGGGGAGCTCAGTCTGTTAGGGATCCAACCCTTGGTTTTGGCTCAGGTCATGAACTCAGGGTTCGTGAGTTCCAGCCCCACATTGGGCTCTCTGCTGATGGTGCAGAGCCTGCTTGGGATTCTTGCTCTCTTTTCTCTCTGTTCCTCCCACATCTCACTCGCTCTTTCTGTGTCTGTCTCTATCTCTCTAAAAATAAATAAACTTAAAAAAATCATTAAAAAAAAGTTTAACATAATCTATCCTCAGTCAAATGCTGTTGAGTTGTTGTGTCATTTAGAGATACAGAAATAGAGATTCCAGGAGGTGACAAGACCGGGCCAAAGCACACAGCTGATAAAAGCAGAGCTGGCTGCTTCCAGAACAGTTTCCTGACACCTCAGCCAAGGCACAGGCCACTGTATCAAGCTGGAGAGCAGGGAAGCGTTCCCTCCTCGGCTGGGAACAGAGCCCCAGCACAGGGCAAAGGCTCTGCAATGCCTTGGCTGACAAGCCACACCAGTGGAGCCAGAGGCATGACTTCCTGGGATCCAGCCACTGCCCCGGGCAATGCCACACACAGAAAGTTGGCCTTTTGCTAATTGGTTATCAATTCATCATAGCTGCGAAGCACAACTGACAACATGTGATTTAGAAATTCCCACCTTTTTTTCCCCATTTCAAATGTTATCTCTTTTTTCTCACATTCTTTTCAGCACGTGATAGCAGCACTGCCTGGAAACAAGCTCCATGGAAAATTTTGAGACACATGGTGGTATACAAAATACTAGGAAAAGGGGTTGGCGGGAGAGGCATTGCCATTAGGCTGTGAATACTGCAAGTTGGCATGTGTTTAGGTCACTGACCCTAAATATAGTCATGTTTAGAGGAAGTGGTTTTTTTTTTTAAATTACATTTTATTGAGATTGGGAGATACAGTCTCACAAATTTAAAAAAAAGTGTTCTCCCAATATAATTTTAGGAATAACACTTCTAAAAAAATATTTTAATCCTTCTTTATTTTTGAGAGAGACAGAGTGTGAGCTGCAGAGGGTGCAGAGAGAAAGGAAGACACTGAATCTGAAGCAGGCTCCAGGCTCTGAGCTGTCAGCACAGAGCCCAACTCGGGGCTCGAACTCATAAGCCGTGAGATCATCCCCTGAGCCCAAATCAGACACCTAACTGACTGAGCCACCCAGGGACCCCAAGAACAATACTTTAAAGAAAGGTTACCATTCCATTAAATAATAAGTGTATGGAGTGTGTGTGTGTGTGTGTGTGGGTGTGTGTGTGTGTGTGTGTGTGTGTTTCGGTCTTCCTCGGTTCTGAAAAGTCGAGCTTTCAAAGCTTTCAAAGATCTCTTGGTTGGTCATGCTGTAGTCAGAAGAGGTTTTTGTTTTTTTTTTCCTTCATGATATCTGAACTTTTCCTTTCCATTCCGTCCCTAAGCCCAAGCTAGCTCTGAGTTGTCCACCATATACGTGCCTCCTAGGGATTCAGTTGGGAACAGCGTGTCTAGTTTAGACATTTAAGTCCCAGGATGGTAGGGTGAGAGGAGACTCCAGTGGGTCCTCTGGGGCAAGGCCTTCACTCTTGCCATGGAAAGAGTGTCCAGAACCAAAGGCAGCAGTGGTGACATGTCAGGGCAGACTCTGAGAATGCTGTTTGGGGCGTTGTGGGAAAGGACATCCTGACACAGGGACGGGGTCCCAGCAGCACGCTGCTCTTTGCCTTACCCCTCCCCCACCCTCTGCTCCCAGACTTCCCCCCCACCCTGCCCCCCACGAAGTGGCCTCAAGGTGCCTGCCTCTGAGTGCGGCTATGGGAGAAGGCCATTCCAGGTCCAGACTGCTGGGACAGGCAGGAGAGTACTTCCACTTCCTGAGCGTGAATCACCATTGCCAAGAGCAAATATTTACTATGACGCCTTTCTGAGTGACAGCATTTAACTTACTACAGATTTACTGTTTCAGGAGGACCAAATTCTCTGTATGGTCTAGAACGTTGGCATGCACGTCATTCCTTTCTTCCCAGATTTACATGCACATGTAAGTTGCCACCTAAACCCTGTACCTGAGTCTCATCATTTCAAAGATCAAGCCCGGATCTACACAGAGCCCTCAGGTTCAGACCCTACTTACCCCTCTGGCCTCACGCTGTACCACTGAGCCCTCTTTCTGTGTGTTCAGCCTTCTTGTCTTCTTCCTGGGGAGACTCCCTGATCCCTCCATCCCTGCCCCAGTTACAGACCCTTCTAGCAACTTAGCAATGCCTACAGGACTTACATAATTGCAGCAAGCAATAAACTAGTTGCTAATTTACTCCACATTCCTGAATGTCAGCTTCCAGAGGGCGGCGATCATCTCTGCCTTATCCAAGACCTTGGGACTGTGCCTTGCACATATAATGAGTACAAAATATTTGTTTGAAAGAATAATGAGGGGTCAAGGTGTCAGAATGTCTGGGCAGCCACACTGAATTTTGGGGTACATTTGGCCCAGTTGACCAGCTCCAGGAGCCAGAGACATGCAGCCTGGGTGGGTGGTAGTGGTAGTGGCAGCCAGAGGACAGGGACAGGGCAGTTCAGCCATGAAGCATTTTATGAAGAGACCTTGGGCTGCCCTCCTGGGGACTCCCAGTGTTGAGCAGAGAGAGCACTCTGGGACTTGTCTTTCTGGTTCCACTTTTTTTTCCGAGCCACCCAAGACTGGAAGGAAAAACAGCTTAGGAAGAAACACAACATTCTTTTATTCCTTGAAAGTCTGGGAAGTCCTTATGAGCAACAAGACAAGTTGGAGTGGCCAAGCTCATTTTTCACCCTGCACAGCCAGGAGGGACTGTGGCCGTCTGGGGGCAGGAGAAGAATCCTGCTGAGGAGAGTCCCACTGAAAGGACTCTGCTGGCTTTGGCATCAGAAATTCTTGGGTTCAAATCTCTGTTTCCCCTTGCTAGCCGTGTGAACCAAGGCAAGGGACTTAACCTCTCCTTGAACTTCAGTAGACTTTATTTGTAAAATGGACATAATCCCTAGGTTTCCGTAGGAATGAGCAGATCTAAGTGAGGTGTGTGATGAAGGGGAGGGCACTATAAATAAAGAATAACTAAAATCACTGAGAGTTTATTACTCTGTTAGCTCCTGGAGAGACATTTAGCTTTGATTACTGTGAATTTTGGCCTTCTTTTTATTAGGGGTTATATAATAATCCACCCTGAGGCAGAAGCTTACTAACTGTTAGAAAGTTTATTTCTCAAATATTAGAAAACATTTTTTTCCCTTTTTAACAGCTCAGTGGCCACATTGAATCCAATGACAGTGCCAATTGAGAAACTTTATGGGTGGGATTACCTGCAGCAATCAATGCCCTCTGGGCTTCAGGAAAGCCCACTCCATTCCGCTGTCCTGGAAATGTGGGGCTCAGGTGTGGAGGCCCATTACCAGGTAAGGCTAGCAGGAACACACACGGAGCCAAGCATTCCTGAGCTGTGAGCACCAGGCTTTTGTTTATCCTCTCCTTATAAGGAGTGAGGTCACTGCGATTTCTCTCTCCTCAAGTGACTGAAATCAGCTCTTTTCCTCAGAGGGGTGGGGGGATGATTAAGCAGGGTAAATACGCCAGCACTTCAGATATCCAGTTATGAGAATGTTGACAGATCCTTGCAGCAGAGCTGGGTTTTGGGGTTTTTATCAGATCCCAGGGACTTTCAGAAGTCATACTTGGATCGTCCCCAACCCCTCCCTGCCACAGGCAAGCAAGCCTAAGGATCCACTTTTGCATCCAGAGAGCCAGCTGCAAAGTTGGCCTCGTTGAAGGAGCTGGAACTGTGTTTGCTCCAGGGCCACCTTCTTTGCTCCTTCTGCCCCTTCCCTCACCAGTAGCCCATGAGCACTGAAGTGTGCAGCCAGTGGCTTCTAGGAGGAGCAGGGAGCCTAGAAAATGGCAGGTGCTGCTTTTCCTCCTCTCGGATGGGTCAGCGCTTCACACCTCACAAGAAGCAAGGACATAAGGCAGCTACCCTGGGTTCTCCAAGGCTTGAATCTCTCTTCTCTGTCGAAGCCCCCGTCCTGTCCATCCCTCTCCTATCTTCAGGACTCCAACACACCATCTCACACGCAGGGCACGGTCTGACATTGCACAATCTTGTGTGGGTTGTGGTGGTTTCCACCCAGACCCATCTGGTCTCCCCCACCAAGACGATAGGCCCCTCAGAAGCAGATACACAGCAGGCACCCCTTTTGCAGCCTTGCAGGGCCCAACCCAAGGGTAGGCATTAAATAGGTGCTGGGTGCAAGCTGGTTGATGGCAAGTTGATTTGGTTACATGGTCCATAAAGCCTGGATGATAGTTCCTTTCTATGCTTTGTTGAGAATGTGGCCAAGGTTGTTGAGAGCTGGTTATCTGAAGGCATTTAGGTTTCTTCCACCTGACACTTGGTCCTAGTTACGTTTGGGGCTGACCAGGCCCCAGCATTCCACTGTCTCTTCCTCCTGCGGGCAGCCATTTTTAAATCCACTTTCAGATCCTCCTCCAAGTGGGAGCCTGCCCCACTGTGTGTCCAGTACTGCACCCAGACATCAGTGCAAGGGTAAAGTAGAGCTACCATCCTGCCCTCAGGAGGGTTCTGTGTAGTTCAGGAGTGAAAACACACATAGAGAGTACCTCCATGGGTGCCCTTCCCCACGTCTGCCTTCCTTCTATCCCTTGGACTCTTATTTATTTGTTTATTTATTTTAATGTTTATTTTTGAGAGAAAGAGAGAGAGAGCGAGCAAGAGCAAGCCAGGGAGGGGCAGAGAAAGAGGAGACACAGAATCTAAAGCAGGCTCCAGGCTCTGAGTTGTCAGCACAGAGCCCAACATGGGGCTCAAACCTAGGAACCTGAGATCATGACTTGAGCTGAAGTCAGACTCTTAACTGACTGAGCCACCCAGGAGCCCTTATCCCTTGGACTTCTTAAAGCTTTTGTCTTATCAATTTCCTGCTGTCACTTTTCCACACCCTGGAAACTCAGACCAACTCCTCAATGTCCCCTTTTGTGGGGACATCTTTTAAAGACTTCCTTGTCTTTTATGGGTTTTATTGTTAATTACTACAACAATAATAACAAGCATGAGAATTCACAAAGGTTCCCAAACCCTTCTTTTTGGTACCTGCTGATAAAAAAATAAATTGGTGCAATTTTTCTGGGCAAGAAATTGGCAGTATTGCCTTAAAAGATTCACATATTTTAGTGTTTCCTGATCTAGCAGGTCCTTTGTGCCCTGAGAAGGGCAGGGCCAGTGTGGAGCCTGCTTGGGATTCTTTCTCTCCCTCTCTCTTAAACAAACAAACAAACAAACAAACAAACAAACATTAAAAGAAAAACCAGGAGACTCTTAAATACAGAGAACAAATTGAGGGTTGCTGGGGGAGAGGGGGAGGAGAAAATGGGTGATGGGCATTGAGGAGGGCACTTGTTGGAATGAGCACTGGCTGTTGTATGTAAGCAATGAATCATGGGACTATATCCCCAAAACCAAGAGCACACTACATACACTGTATGTTACCTAACTTGACAATAAATTATAAACAACAACAACAGCAACAACAACAACAACAACAAAACCCTACACACAAACCCACAGAACTTTTGTAGTAATACAGAGGATCCCTCGATTGACGTTCTAGAAAAAAACAAAAAACATCTAATCTCTAATAAGAACAGGACGACAAGTTAAGTGATTCCTAAAGGGTTGGCTGCATACACAAATAGAAGTTAGGACCAGCTACAGAATGCTGAAATAAAGTGACACAAAGTGATCTATGGCAGAGAAAAGTTCATCCTCTTCCAAATTCTTATCACAGGATTTGGAAGTAGGGGCTGTGACAGGGCAGAGAAAAGGAACTGGCTTGAACCAGCAACCTGCCTGAACAATTAATCACCCCCATGATGGTCCAACAGATTTTGTTAATTCCAGTGATTCTTCATGGACAGAAAGCTCATCGTCAAAATACAGTGGATGTTTTCCCCTGAGGTTTCTCAGAACTGTGAGACAATGGCTCATTTTTGTTCAGCACGAATTTAAGACTGAATGTAGCTTTAACCTTCAGAAGAATGAGAAGCACCTGTGAACCTGTAGTTTTTGATGACAGGAGCCTTCCTGCGCTCACCAAGAGCTTACAGGAAGGAAATTACATCTCCCTGGGCTACTGGGGAGGCTCGTTGCCTCTAGTAAAGTCACTACGGAGAGGCAAGTTAGAAAACTCTGTAATAAGTGGTTCCCGGCTCCATCATAAAGGTGGTGGTCAGAATAATCATCCACAATTATAAATGATAGAAATACTCAGATTTTAACACAAAAATTAAGTAGCTTGTGGGAACAGGAAAAGCATCTTCCTTTTGGTTTCAAGATATGCTGGTCGTATAAGCTAAGGACAGAGATGCTTATTGCAGCTGCGTTAGGGGACTTCATCTACTAGAGTGTGTTGTTATTTGAAACCTACCTGGACTATATGACATCTAGAAACATGTCTCATCTGAGAATTTGGGACTATGGAATAAATCAAAACCATCTTTGGTCTCATAAAAAAAATCCACAAAGAGAACCCACTAATGAAACCTTAACAATGTATTTCACTGAAGTGGAAAAATATCCTAACTCAGTTTGGAATTCCAGGGGGTTTAAGTGTCTATGAACATTGTTACTTTTGCAGCATTTGAGATGTATACAGTTATTTGGTAACATTGTTTAAGGACTATTGGCTTTTACTAAAATACTCCACATTGCCTAGGAATATAATGCATACTATGTGAAAAAGAGTAAGACAGGATGCATTACTAGGAATGACAAAGACCAATCATGATTAAGATGGTGTCTCAGAAGAAAACACTGAAATGTGTACGGATATGTGCTTATGCTCAGAAGACTTTGAAAGTTTAAAACTATCAGAGCAAATAACATTAAAATGTTTTTGTCCACACTGATACTGTGAATGCAAAGTGCCTTATTTATTAGTAAGCCAATGTGTTATGAAACCAGTACCTGTTAAATTAACACCAGCCAGGCTTTGGCATGATAAAATCATGAAAGAAACCAGAGGTTTACATTCAGGTAGAATATTATTGTTAAAACTTATTTCACACAATTTTTAAAAGTTGAGGATATTTTTACTGTCTGATGGGTTTTTTTTTCCGCAAGAATTATGATATCATGTATGTATGTGTTGTGCCTTTGTAAAAAAAAAAGAAAAGAAAATTTATTTGTATGATGCTTAATTGGAAATGTCTGAATTTGGCTAATTTATATTCATTTTTTGTATATAGATTTTCAGTGCTATATATAGCATTTTTGTATCATATAAGCTTCCTTTATTTGAGTAAATTCATTAAGTGTTTTTTTTTTAATAGCTGTGTTTGGATCAATCCATTTGCAAAATTGGAAATGACCAGAAAAATATGAAATAATCTGAAATGAAGATTTATATACAATATTAGTGATTTAAAAATTCTATTATTTTGTAATTTTTGAAAATGATGTTCTTAAGAAGTTTTAATGATGTGAAAAAATGCTCAAAATATAATAAGTCAAAAAAGAAAAAAATGATTACCTTCTCAATCACCAAATTATATGACATATGTGTGTGTGTGTGTGTGTGTGTGTGTGTGTGTGAGTTATTTAAAGTATACCAGGATGTTAATGTACTCACAGCAATTCTGAGGGTTGGGAACATAGGCAATTTTTATTTTCTTTTTTTATGTTTTTCTGTGTTTTCCAGAGATCATACTTTTCTACATGATCAGAAAAGAATTTAAAAAGCATACTTAGAAAAGTTCCTCATATAATAATTAAAAGGATAAAACCGGGGCAGCTGGGTGGCTCAGTCAGTTAAGCAACTGACTTCAGCTCAGGTCATGGTATCACAGGTCATGGGTTTGAGCCCCACATCAGGCTCTGTGCTGACAGCCCAGAGCCTGGAGCTGCTTAGGATTCTGTGTCCCCCTCTCTCTCTGCCCCTCCCTGACTCATACTCTGTCCCTCTCTTTCTCTCAAAAATACGTAAACATTTAAAAATTTTTAAATAAACATAAAACAGATGGGTGACTGTGTGCAGGTGCTTTCCATGGGTCTCAGGTATCATGTGTGTCTTTGCAACAGGACTGGGATGGGTATCAGTGTCCCTGTTTTCCAGATTTAGAAGATACCAGGCTGTTAAGTACATTATCCAAGGTCACACCGCTCTCCTGGATAGAATAGGATCCGACAGCGCACCGGTCTAATCAGAACATCTCAGGCACAACCTGCTTAGCTTCCCTTGTATAGTTTGGCCCTCACCCCCGACTTCCTACAGGCTGATAGGAGGGCCCACCCTGGTCCAGAGGGACCCTGCCTCCTTGGAAGCTCATGGCCACCAGGAGGCCCAATGCTGCTTTTGGAACAAGTAAGTGTGAATCGTGGACGTGCATATGCCCCAGCCTAACACTGCACAGCCTCCGTCTCTGGCTCCTGTGGACCCTCCACCCAGCCCTGGTCTCTCCCCAAGTGATACACACAGGTCACAAGGAAAAGACACCTACACCTATGTCTTTTCTTTGCCTGCAGTCATACTCTTTGGCTTTGACAGTTGAACTTAGCAGGTTTGGGGGTGACTCTCTTCCCCACCACTCAGCTCTTGAGAAGCCCACTAGACTGTGCAGGCCATGGAGGCTGGGGGTGGTGGTGAAACAGCTCTGGGGGCTCCTTCCTGCAGGCTCCCACCAGTAGCTCTGACCCTTGTCTGGTTGTGGAGAAAGTGCCAGTGAGCCTCAGGCCCACTGGACAGAGCTCTGTCAGAAAAGCTCAGTAGGAATGTGCCTGTAGCCCTACTGTGTGCCTCCGGGGATCACACCTGCCTATCTAAGGATGGCCGCGAGGGGCCCAGGACACCGCACATGGGAAAGCACATAGTACACCAGCAAGCTCTAATGTCAGATGTGATTAGCCAGAAAGGGACAGGAATCAAAGGACCAGAATAGCCAGCCATGGGATTCTTATCTGCTTCATTTACTGCGGAATCCTTAGCACCTAGAATGGTACCTGGCACACAGCTGGCACTCAGTAACACTTTTCTAAATGAATGAACAAGTTTTATGGGTCCTTGGTGGCTCATTCCCTCTCTTAACCTGTGGCATTTCACTTAGGTGCCAAGAAAGCAGGTTCTGTGAGAAGAAGGTGGAAAAAGGCACTGCGTGGGGGTGGTTTCTTGCTGTGTGAATTTGAGCCAGTTCTCTGTTACTTTGGGCCTCGGTTTACCCTATATGTCAGGGGAATAAGAGTATGATCTACAGACGTCATCCCAAGTGGCCAGCAAACAAAAACACATAGGTTTAAAAACTTTCATGTATATGGTGCTTTTTGTCTGTAACACGTCGGATTACAGCAGCCCAGGCAGAGATCCTAAAGGGACCCCTATAGGTACTCATTCAGGTTCCAATGAGAAGTTGGTCTCAGAAATGAAGAAAATGTTTCATTTATTGGAAGTTGCCTGTACTAGAATGAGTCAAGTTATCTGTGTGGGTAGAAGTGTGTTTATTTAGAAACTGAATTCCTGATTTGTGTCCAGTATTTCCTAATGATCCGTTTAAGGAAAGGGAAATACTCCCATACAGGACCAGTTTACAAAGTCTTGAGAAACCAATAAATCTCTTGCGTTTATCTCACAAATGGGCCAGTTCCTGACTCAGCCTGCTCAAGTCAGGGGCCTTGAGGGAACGTAGTGAGCTCCCTAACCAGATACAAAAGCTCTTAGTTCATCACCAAAATATCTTTTCTGGAAGGCAATGCTGAGCTCCACCACGCAAACCAGTGTCACTCCAATCCTCAGGGCCCCAGGGTGCTTGCATTGATGGTCTCCCTATTATCAGATTTTCCCAGGGGTCCTCTTCTCTCCTGCAATCACCCACAGCTCTCCCATCCCCCCAAGTCCCTCTCTACTTGCTGGATAGGCCTGGACTCTCTTTGATGAGGACCATGTTTTACACTGATCATTTAAGAGACAGCCGAAATGAACATCCATGGTCAAGAGTCAGCTCTGTGCCATGAACTGAAGCATATTTCTTTCCTTGGCTTCTCCATCAACATAGATCACCCTCCCTCATTATCTGATCCTTGAATGCAGAGACACAGGAGAAAGGTCTGCAAGAAAACATACATAAAACTTTGCCTTTTGTCCATGAAGATCATGGATGTAAGGTTCACATCATGCTGTGCTGAATAGAGCCATGAATATCTAGGCGTCATTTAGTTTTGGACAAACTACTTAACCTCCCTATCATCAGTTTTTTCATCTGTAAAATGAGGCGGTTAAAGTGGACATTTCAAAGCTCCTTTCTAGTCCTACAAGAACGCTGCCCCTCCATGCCCCAGGCTACCTGCACCCATTTGAATTCAGTAGCACATCAGGGATTCTACTCTGCCTCCTGGAGTGAGGAGAGACCCATCATGACACCCGATTCAGTACTTTGAGGCTCTCTCTGTCTATACTCAATTACATGTGTGTGAGTCACAGGAAGAGTCATATATGTGAGTTCTTGGTCTTAGGCTGCTTATTAGCTGTGAGTGATCTTGGAAAATCTTTGCACCTCTGGTCCTCTATCTCTAGCCTCCTTTAGTGATAGCTTCTGCCTGGCAGAATCAGTGGGAAGTTATACTTTATTTCCTCCTTTTTTTTTTTTTAATAGAATGATGGATCCTCTTGTTATTGGTCCCCTTGCTTTCTTTTTACTGAGTCATATCTGGACGTATTAGGAAGAAGTGAGTCAACGGTAAACTCCACAGGTGTCTTAGGCTCTAGGTGAAGCTCCTATAGCAAAGAGACCCACAAATACAGTGGCCCGAACATGTCCAAGTTTAACTTCCTTCTTATTAACAGAGATCATAAGATGTCACAGGAAGGAGGTCGGTGATCCCCTCTCCTCTATAAGACCCCAACTCTTCCACATCCTGTTCTTTAGGACCAACTCAGAGCCCACTTCCCTTGGAGGCCCCAGAGCCCTCCCATCCACAGGGATCACGCGCCGTCAGCTGCCCTCAGTGGGCTCAGCACGCACTGCCCTCCAGTGCTAGGTAACTTTGTACCACCAGACTGGGAGCTCCTTAAGGTCAAGAGTCATGTCCACACTCTCTACTCAACTTTAGGAAAGTGCTTAGTTTAGTGCTTGGCATGGTCAGTTCTCCAAGAGGACTTGATGTTTAGCCCCTCCCCCGCCTCCCCCCCCCGCCCCCTCCCCCCCTCCGTGCATTCCTGGAGACTTCGGCCAGTCATGATTATGAAAGCTGAGGTGTTTGCTTAGTCATCACCGTCTGACATATTTTTCAACTTAATTACCCTGCAATTTCTTCACATCTTCCAATACATGAAAGACCAAAAATGCATATCTTTGGGAGAGGGGAGGGAGGACGTGTAAAATAATATTCATGAAAGTCCTTGACTCACTACAAAAATGCAAGAAATGTGCTGCTTACACATGGACCCAGGGAAATATAAATTTTCCTATACTGTGCAAGTTCAGAGCCCTTGGGTGGAAGAGTGAATGTATTACTGTAAATTTTATAGAATTAATTTTTTTAGTGGGAAAGCTTACCATAGTCATAGTCATAGGCAATTTGGGTAACTGCCCCGATTTGAGTGGCTCATGACTAGCAATCCCAGAGAGCAAGGTAATTCAGTCATCTACCTCAATGTTTCCTTTGCAATTTGGGCACCGAACTGAAAACCACACTCCCAAGTGGGTAGATCAATGGGAGTTCTACTGAGATGTTTTATAGGTGGCACGGGGTAGGGGAGAGGACGTAGTTTGTCTTACCTGCTTTGAAAATGTTCAGACCAACATTCCTGTGACCATTTTCTGTGTTAGATCCAACTTTAAGTTATTTTAATGGAGCATCTTGCTCCCGCCCACTGCTGCTCCTTTAGCTCATTTCTGCAGTGAGATGTTATGTGTTCTTTTTTGGCATAGGAACTTTTATAAATATGTGCTTTTTTAATACTTTTATAAAATTATCTCTTTTGGCTACAGCTTAAAGCCTATGACTCTACACTTATCCAGCCTCATAAACAGGAAAGCCTCATACAGTGGTGCAGGGTCTGCACTGCATGGCTCCACATGTGCTATATACATGGACCACGATGGCACCTCCAAAGATATATTGGTAACAACCTCCATGATATTCCAAGAAAGCCTCATCTCATAGATTATCTACAAATTTCTCAGCAGTTGTATGCTTGAACTCTCTGCCATTTAGTGCTCAACAAAAGCTTGACTGAGAGCAGTCGTCCTAAGAGCCCTAAAGCATGTCTGTTCCTGGGTACTGGAGGTTTGTTTCTGGAACAATCCAGATGAATAAAAGGCTGCCTTCTGGACCACACTGTTCTGACCCTGCATGCAATTGCTTTTCATTAATTACGCTCTGGCGTAAGGCATCAAACACCCTGGAGAAACATTGTAAGCCTTACCGTAGTTCTCTGAATGTTCTGGTGGAGGACCTTGCTCACAATATATCACCTCTTCAGAGGGGTCCATGGGAGAAATTTCTCTCTGCCCCTACTATCAAGAAGCGTCATGATTTTCCTGAACAGTGTGATTTGACAGACAGGCACTCTGACTGTCGTCGGAAAGCTAAGGGTTAAGTCAGTGGCTCAATACTGACTAGTATGAAGCCGTCACAGCATGTGTTTTATGTTCTTGCCTCATTCCTGGCTTCATCAACATGAATGGACTTGACAAAAGCTGCTGCATCCTCACTACATGCCAAGCACTCTTCTAGATCCTACCCTGAACAAAACAGACAGATGTTCCCATAAGGAAGCTTACCTTCTAGTGGAGAGGTGGGGGGGGCGGGGGAATACATGGTAAACAAATTACATGTGCCTATTGGTAATAGTGTGTGTGTAATACATATATAGTTACCGATACATGCCTATGTATATATGCATTAAGTACATTACGTATGCATATATGTAATGTTATATAAACATTGTAATTACCTATACATATACATAGCTATAATGTTACATATGTTACATACGCATGTATGTAATATTATATTAGTGTGGTAAAGAGTAGAAAATAAATCAGGAAAGGGGAATGGAAAAGGTAAATTTTAGAGTGGAGATCTGAGAACAACTTTCTGAGAAGTTGCTATTTGAGCAAAGCCTGAGGTGGTGAGGGAGTGTGCTGTGTGAATCCCTGGGGAAGAACATTCCAGACAAAGGGAACAGTGAGTTCAAAATTCCTGAGGCAGGAGTGTGTGGGGCATGTTGAAGAAACAGCGAGGGGGCCAGTGAGGCTGGAAGGCTGTGGGGGAGGTGGTGACACCGTCACATGTTTTGTGTGCCCGGAAGAGCCCCGTCAGGTCTGGGAGGGCTTTGATGTGTTTGGACCCGATGCTGCCTAAGATGAAAAGCATTCAAGGGTTCTGAGCGGGAGACTGATGTAATTCCCAGGGGCCACTCCAGCTAATGGCTTGAGGTCAGACAGAGGAGACAGAGGCAGACCCAGGGAACCAGTGAGGAGACCCTTGTAGGAGTTCAGAGGTGATGGGGCCTGAGCCGCTCGGCAGCAAACGGGTGAGAAAGACCTGTTTGTGGTGTACAGTGGCCCCTTGAATATGGTAGTGGAATAAGAGGGCAGCAGATTTGGACATGCTAAGTCTGAGGGGCCTGCAGACACTGCAGGAGGATGAGTGAGCCGGAGTCTCAGACCAAT
This sequence comes from Suricata suricatta, assembly GCF_006229205.1. Classification (NCBI taxonomy): domain Eukaryota; kingdom Metazoa; phylum Chordata; class Mammalia; order Carnivora; family Herpestidae; genus Suricata; species Suricata suricatta. Next base: position 64,172,117 of record NC_043707.1, read on the forward strand.
ATCTGGGCTGGGTATAAACAAACTAGGGGTGCTTGGGGCCATGACACTGGAGGGGATGGTCCCAGGGTGAGTGTGAGCCGAGAGGAGGTCCCCAACAGCAGATCCAGCTTAGAGCTCATCTAAGCGTTCTATCCTCTTTTTTTTTGAACCTAATTTCCTAGGCTAGTATTCAACAAGTCATATTATTTTTAGCTCTATAAACCTCCTTATGTGATGCTTAGAAGGCAAACATAGTTGAAATCAGGGCTGCAGCACTGATACTGCGTCATTCAAGAACTGTTTACTCAGAGCCACTCACACGTCAGGCGTTAGAAGCTTGGGATGACCAGACAGTCTCTGGCCTTGTGAAGCTTAAGATACAGTCAAGGAGAAGGACAGCACTGACATATAAATGAACACACAAAGATAGTTTCAGATTGTATCAGGTGCTATAAAGAACTAGAAGAGAAGAAGTAGAGGGTAATTCAGGACAGGAGCTATGGCTTCACAGAGGATATGCTATTTGAACTGAACCAAAGTGAAAAGAGGGAGCCATGCAATGTTCAGGAGGAAGAGCATTCCAGGCAGAGGGAGCAGCCAGTGTGAAGGCCTGAGATGGGAATAAGTCTGATGCATTGAGTGCCAGAAAGGCTGGCTCATGTGGCTGAGACATAGTGAAGGGGGATTGGGGTAGGAGCCAAAGTAGGAGGGACAAAAAGCCACTCACACTGAGTCTTCCCAACATGGTGAGAACTTTGGGTTTTATTTTGAGTGCATTGGAGAGTCACTAGATTCTCAGCAGCACAGTTATGGGACATGATTTACCCTGACTGTGGAGTATAGCCTTGACCTATAAGGAACAGAGAGACTGGCAGGGAGGGTGTCCCCATGGATGAGGGAGCCAGCCGATGGCGGCTGGACCAGGAGGGAGCAGGTCAAGTGGGAGAGGGTGCATGGGTGTTCGACGGCCTTCCAGATGGACCGAATGGGGGTGCAGTGAAGTCTTCGATGACTCCTGGGTTTTGGCTTGAGCAACTACGCAGCTGTCCGAGCTGCTGACGCGAGGCTGGACACCGTGGGAGAGGGGCAGGCTTCCCTGAGGACGAGAGTTCCATCCCAGCTGTGGTAAACCTGAGATGCGTACAGGGCGCTTTGCAGCTGTGTCTGCTACCTACAACGAGTGTCCCACACTCGCTCAATGTCACACTCCCACCGGCAGTGTTTGATGAGGGTTTTAATGTCTCCATCTCCTCACCAACACTCGTTATTTCTGTATTCTCTTTTTTATCTTAGCCATCCTAGTGTGAAGGAAGTGATATCTCGCTGTGGCCTAGATGCACATTTTCCCAGTCTCACGATGCGGAATACCTTTTCACCTCTTGGTTTCTGGCGGGTCCCCAGGCTGGGAGGCCAGGCCATGGCTGTATTTAGAACCTGCTGCTGACCTTCCCATCCGAGCTAACAGGGGGTCATGTTCCATCAGGGTGTGAGCAAACCTCTAGGCTCTTTCTGAAAACAGATGTGGCTTTTGCCTGACAACCTAGCAAAAGAAACTAATGCTAAAGATTTTTAATTATTTCACAAACTGAATGAATAAAGAGAAAAAAATTAGTATAAATAAGATATGATAGAAGCTCTATTAGAAGAAAACTTTATTATTTAAATACTTGCTTGGGAGACACTTATTTTCAGTGAAACCCCGACTTCTTTCACCCTGCTATACTAGGCGGGTTAATGCCACCGCCCTGGACATCCGGTAATCCCCTAATGCACACAGATCGATGGTACTTTCTCAGGATCAGAATTTAAATTTCCTTCAGAAAGATCTCAGGCCAACTAGTTCCCACACAGGATGCTTCCCGTCTGCTGGGAGGTTAATTTGGAATCTTCAGTTGCTCAATCAGGAGATTTTTGGTGTTCCTAGTCTGCAGTTTGGGGATTAGAGGGCTGACTGTCTGGTGGCCTGGAATAGGAGTACATCACTAAGATCTCTGAGCCTAAACTTGATTGGAAACAAATTTGATTTTCACTTATAATGCAAATCAGGGATTCCCTAAAACTGAGCCAGCTGATGCTGATCTCACCAAGGATTCCCACCTTCGTTATTTGGGAAATCTGATTCCAAACTGGAACATCTCTCTTTTCTCCAACACACATTCTCTCATCCTATAAGTAAGAATCACACTGAATTATTCTGCTTTTAGAGCTCACAGTAGTAGAAATCTCAAACCAAGGCAGATTAAACACGCAAGTTTGTGATCACTTACACAATCGTCTACTCTCGGAGGGCCTCTGTCAGACCCTGATCGTTAGAACAGCATGGCCCCTCTGGAAAGCGGCGGGCTGGGCAGGAGAAAGAAGGGCGGGTGGCCAGCACCTGAATGTGGCCCTTGTATATTTTATAAAGGCCTGGGCTTTCCCATGTTGTGGACAGGCGGTTTTGGGCAAATTATAGTAAAGCCTTGCTTTGTGAACATAATTCATTCTGGAAACATGCTTGTAATTCAAACTTGTTTATCAAAGCGGATCTCAAGAACGATTGCTTCAATTGTGATCATGTGATGCTATCACATACTACTCGTATTTCAAAACCTCGCTCATTTATCCAGTTAAAATTTGTTAGAAATGTTTCCTCATCTTGCAGAACACGTGCAGAACAAGTTACTCTCAATCCAAAGTCTTACTGTACTTTCTCTGAACCTCCATCTCTTCCTCTGAAAACCTGACTTAAGTGTATTTACTTCCGAGGGCTCTTGGAGGCACGGGGGTCACGTGAGCACCCGCATGCTAAGAAGTGACACATGACTGATGCTATTGTTACGTGTCTTTTTCTCCAGTCCTCAGTGGGAATCTTCTTTCCTTTCCTTTCAAACTCCCTCCTGGATCCCAAACCCAAACCCAAACCCCAGGAATAATTCCAGACATTCAGACCGAACAGAAGTTTTCTGAGATGAAACAAATCCAGGTTTCTGGATGAACAAAATATCGAAGAGATAAATAGATTTGGTCATTTAACAAACACTTTTTGGTGCCTATTATGTTCCAGAAACTATTCTAGGTACCAAAGAAGCAGCTAGGAGCAAACCAGACAAATATCCACACCCTCATGGAACTTCCCATCTAGCTAGAAAGGAGAGAGACTCTAAACAAATAAATTGTTAGGACACATCAGAGGTGAGCTGTGGTAGGTGCCCTGGAGAGGAACAAAGCAGGGGAGGTTGAGGAGTGGCAGGGTGAGGCGAGGCTGGAGATGGGTAGGGGTGTTCCTAAGGGCTGGCCCAATTCATGGCTCCAAAGGCTGAATTTTTGGGGGTTGAGTTAGCTTTCTAAGACTCATTTCTGTTTTGTTTTGTTTTTGTTTTTTAAATTTATGTATTTATGTATTTATTTATATTAAGTTAGTTAACATAACCATGTAGTGTTCGTTTCAGGAGTGATTCATCTCTTACATAGGACACCCAGTGCTCATCCCAACAAGTGCCTTCCTTAAAGCCCATTCCCCATTTTTTTATTTGAAAAATTTTTTTAATGCTTATTTCCTTTTGAGAGAGAGAAAGAGACAGAGTGTGAGTGGGGGAGAGGCAGAGAGAGACAGAGACACAGAATCCAAAGCAGGCTCCAGGCTCTGAGCTATCAGCACAGAGCCCAACGCGGGCCTTGAACTCACAAGCAGTGAGATCATGACCTGAGCTGGAGGCTTAACTGACTGAGCCACCCAGGTACCCCGGAAGCCCGTCCCCCACTGAGCCCATCCCTCCACACACCTCTCCTCCAGCAACCCTCAGTTTGTTTTCTGTATTTAAGGGTCTCTCATACTTGCCTCCCTCTCTGTTTTTATCTTATTTTTCTGGGGCTCATTTCGAAAGAGGTATCACCTTCCTTCCAGTTCAGCCGTCTCTCTGGTCCCAGGCGCCCAGCAGCCAGGCTCAGCAGGGACAGCCAGGCAGCAGTAGTAAGGGAGGGCAGTGCCAAGCCTGGCAGATGCCAGCCACTGGAACTGGATCACCTTGGGAAAGATTCTCCACCTTGGCTCTGTCTAAAAATCCCTGCACTGTGCTTCCTTAAATAGCACTGGACAGAGACCAGCCCATCCACTTCAAAGCCCTCCCTGTTAGCATTTATGAATGACACATTCCTGTCAAAACTCATCCAGACTAACTGCTGCTAATATCCTAGCAACACTGCCCTAACAGTTCTGGCATGGGGCGGAATTCACTCCAGCATAGCGCTGCAAGTTTATATTTCAGGAAAAAAATCTTTCAAAATCCTTTCTCCGTTCCTGTCCAACTATTCAATCTCCACCCCCAGGGACCATCTTTGACCAAGTTCAGTAGGTAGGTCCCTTCCGTCAGCCACTGGGAAGCCCTAACGGTGTGGTAGCAGTACTGAGAGCACTCTGCATAAATAATAGTACACTTGCACTTCATTGAGCCACTTCAGGCTATTTCCTGACTTTATGGACCCAATAGTTTTCTGCCTCATGACAACTTTAGTAGGAAGCTTGGACAAGTCCATACAGGAAAGAATTTGGAATCATACAATGTTAAGTAAAGGACTGGAAGGTGGTTATATCTTGGTCTCAAGTTACACGTGCCTGGTGTAGGCTTCTCATAACGCTGGTCTGTGAAGGAGTCTTGGGCAGCTGGGTGGGAAGGAAGGAAGGGCTGATTGACCAGTAATGTCTGCCATGGATGAGATACAGTGGATGGGCATGTCTCTAGGGTATGTCTGACCTAGCATTTTGCAAATGAGGGAATGGACATTCAGAGAACTGAGGTGACTCCATCAAGATCATACTGACAGTGAGAATCAGAGCCAGACCTAGAATCCAACCGTCTAGGTTTCCATCTGAGGATCCTTTCAACATCCACTCTATTCCATTTTGCTCTCGTTCCTAAAGTCTACAGAGGGCCGACTTCATAAGGCAAGGAAGGACCGGGGACCTGGCTGGCTCTGTGTAATGCCTGATGGTGGCTCATGGCAATCAGCTGCCCCGGTGGTCCCAGCCTGGTTCCTAGTCCATCTGCCCCCTCCCAGGAGGACTGTACGCCTCAAGGTATTATGGACCCAGCAAGAAGAATGAGGGGTCCACCCCACGAAGGAATCTACAGTGATTCACAGGGGCTTGGACTCCTGACCCAGAGCCTGATGTTATTTCCTCCTCCCTGTAGCCATGTTGCCCTCAGAATTCTTTTATTTTTTTTTATCTTAATTTATTTTTGAGAGAGAGAGTGAGAGAGTGAGCAAGTGAGAGCAGGGAAGGAACAGAGGGAGAAGGAGACACTGAATCTGAAGCAGGCTCCAGGCTCTGAGCTGTCAGCACAGAGCCCGACATGAGGCTCAAACTCACAAACCACAAGTTCATGACGTGAGCCAAAGTCAGCCGCTCATTTGACGGATCCACCCACGGGCCCCACCCTCAGAATTCTTATCATCCCAGTTTGGATGGGCTCAAACTTGTGATAGGATGCACAAAACTTTTATCTTTTTCTCAGAGTGATGCTGACACCCACTGCAGTTACGTCTTTCAAAACATAGCCTACTGGCTAAGAATAACCGATGCATTTGATGAGATACATTCATACGTAGATGTTACCAGAAAGGGTAAAGGGACCAGAAAGGTTCTTCTGTTTTTGTTTTAATTTATCATGAGATATCTTTCTTTTAAAAATAAGACAAGCCAGGGTTCAACCAATAACATACCTTTTCTTTGGCCTCACGGAGTCTCTTTGCAGTCCCCATGCTGGTCATCACCTCCTCCTGAAGTGTGCTGCTCTTGCCACACAAACGCTCTTCTCCCCTTCAGTGTCTAAAGTCTTTGCCTTGGGACAAAGAAAATTTGTTTAGTTCCACAAACTTACTGAGTAACTACAAGGCGCCAGGCATGTGCTTGGCACTCAAGATTTAGACATAAATGCAATGGGGCCCTGCCCTTGGGAAATTTACCTGGAACTTAACACCGAGCCAGAGGAACACAATGCTGAGCCTGTGTCCTTTAAGCGCCACCCTAAATCTGCTCTTCTGTGGTCATCCACTGTGTCTCCTTTGTTCCCCACTCTGTCCCCAGCACCGAGCGCAGTGCCTGGCACGTGGTGCCAGAAAAGACTGGTGGCTCACTGAGTCACCGATTCCTTACAATCACCCTACGGGGCAGGCAACATTTTTCTCCTTTTACAGCTGAAGAACTGAGGCGGACAGAAGCAAAGGAGCCTCTCCCAAAGTCTCCTGGTAGTGATGACTCAGTCACTTGTCTCCAAACCCTTTGTTTCTTCTCCTATACAGCACATCATACGGAGTCTTCTCATCTGTAAATCTGGAGGAGCAGACTGGATGATTCCATGGTATTTCATGGCCAGTGCCCAAACTAGGATGCATACCTGCTTTCTCTGGGAGGCTTCTTATGTGTTTTATCTGACCATGCATCTCTCCTGCCCTCATACTATTATCAGCTCTTTGAATTTAATATTTCACTTTGTAACCTATTTGTAGCACCCCCAAATCCATTTTCCATGCTCAAGGACTTCTTATTTTTTAAAGTTCATGGCTGTGTGAACCTGCCTTTTCTGGACCAAATAAATCACACACTTTACTTCCCGACACCAAGAATTTCTTTCCCAGTTTTCTCTTAAGGGCAGCAGCCAGCTTTTGGTGTTTTGTGGCAGGCCTCAAGCGTCCCATGCCTTAAGATGGATAAAATATTTCTTGGATATGACAAGTCTTGATTTTGAAGGGAGAAATACAGAGTTAAAAACTTTGTGGGATCATAAAAAAAAAACTGCATTTCTATACACTAAAACTCAAAAATGAAATTAAGCATTTCATTTGCAATAGCATCAAAAAGAATAAAATACTTAGAAACAAATTTAACAACAGAAGGGCAATACTGGCCACTGAAAATTAAAACACATTATTGAGAAAACTGAAGACCTAAATACATGGAGAAATAGCCCACGTTTGTAGACTGAATGACTTAACATTGTTAAGATGGCCACATTCCCTTCACTGATTCACAGATCACACACTAGCCCTATCAAAATGTTGACTTTTTTACAGAAAGTGATATACTGATTTAAAATGTATATGGAAATGCAAGAAACCCAGAATTGCCAAAACAATCATGAAAAAGAACAAAGTTAGAAGGCTTATACTCCCTGATTTCAAAATTACAGGGGTGCCTGGGTGGCTCAGTCAGTTAAGTGTCTGACTTTGGCTCAGGTCATGATCTCACAGTTTGTGAGTTCAAGTCCTGTGTCAGGCTCTGTGGGGACAGCCTGGAGCCTGCTTTGGATTTTGTGTTTTCCTCTCTCTCTGACCCTCCTCTGTTAGTTCTCATTCATTCTCTCTCCCTCTCTCTCAAAAAAATAAATAAAACACTAAAAGTTTTTTGAAAAAAATTGCATAGTAATCAAGATATTGTAACACTAGAATAAGGATATATAGACCAGTAGAGTAGACTTGAGAGTATAGAAAGTAATTTTTATATTTATGGTCAATTGATTTTGACAAGGGTGCTAAGACAATTCTATACGGGAAAGAAAAGTTGGTAACAATAGTTCTGGGACAAGTGGATATCCACATGCAAAAGAATGAGTTGGAATCTAGCTCATATCATGTATCAAAATTAACTCAAAATGGACCAAAGACCTAAATATAAGAACTAATGTTATAAAACTTTTGGAAGAAAATAAAGGTATAAATCTTCATGACCTTGAATCAGGCAACAATTTCTTATATGTGACAATGAAAGCACAAGCAACCAAATGCAAAACATATGCAGGTTGGATTTCATCAAAATTGAAAACCTCTGTGCTTCAAATGACACCATGAAGAAAGTAAAAAGAAAAGCCACAGAATGGGAGAAAATATGTGTAAATTATATATCTGATATGAGTCCCGTATCCAGACTATATAAAGAGCACTTAACAAGAGTAAAAAGACAAAAACCATATTCACTATGCTTTTCTGAGGTGTCCTATATGTAAGTCCATGTTTTTTATGTTGTCTGTCTTCTATGCTGTTCCTGTAAGTTTCCTATGAAAATACATTAAACTAAAAATAAATAAATTAATTAAATTAAATGCATTAAACTATTAAAAAAGACAAAAATACCCCACAATTTAAAAATGGTAAAGGATTTGAATAGACATTTCTCACAACAAGATAAACAAATTCTTAAAAAGCATGTGAAAAGATATTCAACATCATTAAGCATTAGGGAAATATAAGTCAAAACTATAATAAGATGTCACCTTGCACAGGCTAGTATGGCTATAAAAGAAAAAGACGGTACTAGCAAGAATAGTAGGGATGAGGAGAAATGGAACCCATCTTCACTGCTGGCAGGTATGTGAAATAGTGCTCAAAAAGTTCAACACAGAGCTACCATACGACCCAGCATTCCTACTTCTAAGGGTGTGCGTATACATACATACATGAAAATACTTAAATGCATAAAAACTTGGACATGAACATTCATAGTAATATTATTCATAACAGCCAGGAAGTGTGAATCGCCTAATATTCATCAACTGAGGAAAGGATAAACAAAATATGTACATACATGCAATGGAATACTACTTGGCAAACAAAAGGAATGAAGTGCTGATTCATGTTACAACATTAAATGACCTTTGAACACATTATGCCAAGTGAAAAACTACACCCACAAAGACCACATATAACAAGATTCCTTTATATGAAATGTCCAGAATAGGTAAATCTATAGAAGCAGAAAATAGAACAGTGTTTACCAGGGGCTGGAGGGAGTAACAATGGAGTGATTGCTAATGGGTACAGTTTTGGGGGGCGTGGTTGGTGATGAAAACATCCTGGAATTGAATAGTAGTAAGAGTTGTACAACTCTGAAAGTGGTAAATAATCTCATATATAAGTTCTATCTCAATAAAACTGTTTAAAATAAATCTCAGGGGAAATTCAACAGGTAAATGAGAGAGACTAACTGCAAATCCCAGGCTAGCCCCGATTCTTAGCACCTAGAAGCCTCCCTACCACCACTGTGGCTACAGTCACACCCATAGAACTCTGGATTTTCAAAAGCTGTCTTACCCACTTAGCTCATGATTTTTCATCCTCACCAGGTGGTTACCTAGCCAATACCTGACTAGGCTGTCTTCCCCACTCTCCAAGCCTTTACTGAATCTACTACGGACTCAGCTCTGGGCTAAGCACTGAGAATACATTTTGTATTGTTGTCTCTATAATGTAACAAACATTTATTTGAATATGTATAATGTGTCAAGCATTTTACTGGTTTCTATTCATTTTTGTTTATTTATACCTCTTTTAGTTTGAGTTCTTCCAGAAGCAGATCCTGAGACAAAGACTCAAGCGGAAATAGTTTTTTTTGGCAAGTGTGGCTAATTCTTGTAGGGGGGTGAAAAGGAGGTCCAGGGAAGGAAAGGAAGCCAAGAAGTCAGCTACCACAGTAAGCTACTAAAGCTTCAGCCTAAAGGGAAACTCTGGGGAAAGGTATAAAACAGGTTGGAAAAAGTATTCCCCCAAGGGCCAGGTTCCTATAATATTTATACAGCTAATTCGAGTCCCTGGTGGGGCATATGCAGGGCGTATGCTAATTTCTCAGCACCTCAGTCTGCCTAAGGAAGCACAG